>NW_024117824.1:0-10953 GCF_003073215.2 Triticum urartu | reverse complement strand
GGCGGTGGCCGGGGAAAGAACACGCCGGCGGTTGCGTGGCAAGCAGGCGAGCCAGCGGTTTGGGGTGGGCGCTCGCGTGGCAGGCGGCGTGGGGCGATGCGCACAACCGGCGCCGGGAGGATGACGGAGGCGCACACAGGCGGCAGGGGCGACCGCTGCTATGGGATGTAGGAGGTGGTGGTGGAGTGACGCCAGATCCAGGGAGGTTGGGGGTCGGGCGGTGCCTGGAGCGAGGAAGGAGGTGGGGGCGAGGCGTCGCCGGGATCCTAGGAGATTGGGCGCCGGGAGCAAGGAAGGAGGTGGGGGCGAGGAGTCGCCGGGATCCGAGGAGAAGGTGGGGTGTGGGCGGCGCAGGGAGCCGGGGGGAGATGGGGACGGGCGGCGCCAGGAGCCGGGGAGCGGGCGGGGGCCGGCGGTGTCAGGAGCGGTGAGAGGATGGGGGCAGAGCCGTGCTGGGAGCCAGAAGAAGGTGAGATCGGGATGGGTCGGGAGGGTGGGGTGTTTCTTTGTTTTTCTCGTGCAGTAAACAATGCGCGTGTCTATAGGGTGCCGGAGTAACAATATACTCGGCGCCTACTAGGCGTCATCCGGATGATGTCCCGGGAAAATAAGCCGCCTTGCCCGTCGTTGATTTCCGCTAATACAGTACGATCTGGGCCGCTGGATTCCTCGACGACCGGACCACAGCAGGACTTAAATCCCAACTTGCACATGTTAGCCACCAACGTGATATCCCCGCACCCGTCAAAAAAAAAAACAATATCCCCGCACACGCATACTCTACGAGAGCAGCAGAATTGTGTCCCGCGACAATGCTCCATATATCAACACGTCATATGGCCGGTCACCTTACAGCAAAATGGCCGTCGAGCTTGCCATATATCAGCCACGGCAACAGCGCCAATGAGCTCTGGGGTTGCAGCAACGCCACTAGTGCGACCATCCTTTCAAGCACCGTTGATGCTCCGTTGCTGCACCGGCGATGCTCCGGTGACCCGGCTATGCTCCATTGTAGTGTCGGTGATACTTTGACGGTTCAGCCATGCTCCGTTGCAGCACCAGCAATTTTTCAGCGGCCCGACAATGCTCCAACGGCTCAGCCACCCTCCGTTGCAGCACCGACGATGTTTCGGTGGCCCGACGATACTCCATCATAGCGACAGTGATGCTCCTTCGTTGCGCCATCGATGTTCCGGCGGTCCGACGATTGCTTCATCATGACACCGAGGATGTTCTGGCGGGCCGGTGATGCTTCATCGCAGCATCGACGCGCTCCATTATATCAACAACGATGTTTCGGTAGCCCCGACGATGCTCATCGTAGCACCGGTGATCCTCCGATGACTTGACGATACTCTGGCGGCCCAGCGATGCTCCATCGCAACACCGACGTGCTCCATTGTAGCAACAACGATGTTCCCGCGGCCCCGATGATGCTCATCGTAGCACCGATGATCCTCCGATGACCTGACGATACTCCGGTCTCCCGGTGATGCTCCATCGCAGCACCGACGTGCTCCATTGTAGCAATGGCGATGTTCCCACGGCCCCGATGACGCTCCATAACAACACCGATGATACTCCACAAAGCTCCATTGTAGCAACGACGATGTTCCGACGACACGACGATGCTCACCGTAGCACCACTGATGCTCCGACGACCCGACAATGCTCCATAACACCACCGGTAATGCTCCACAAAGCTTCATTACAGCAATGACGATGTTTCGGCGGCCCTGATGATGCTTCATCACAGCACGGGTGATGCCCCGATGGTCGACGACGCTCCGTAGTAGTATGGGCGATGCTCCACAAAGCTCCGTTGCAACACGGGCGATATTTTCGACAGTCCGACAATGCTCCATCATAGCACCGGTGATGCTCCGGCGGTCCGATGATGCTCCATCGTAGCAACGCAACGTGGGACATGTTGTGACGACTGGAACCTCGGTCATATTGCGACCGCAACGTGGGTGATGTTGTGCGGCGACAGGTGTAACTTAAAAGAGGTTGTGATTGCAACATGGAACATGCTGCGATGGCAAAAACATTGGCGATGATGGCTACAACTTGGGAAAGGTTGGGATTGCAACCTGGGGCATGTTGCGATGGCCGCAACATTGCGATGTTGTGTGGCGATGAGTGTTTGCAACGACGGCCTAGTTTCAGAACCTCCCGAGCACAACATAGGTCATGTTGCAAATGGCAAGTGCAACATGAGTCATGATGCAAATGTTGGTCGCAGCTAAATGGCTAACGCGTCCAAATCAGACGACTGTAGCGCACGGCTTTCAATAGTTCTGGAGGCATCTGCATGTCAGTCGAACAACAAAATAGCACAAGCGAGAAAAGCTAGTGGCGAGCCGACTTGTAGCATTGCATGTCCAGTTTGCACTTTGCAGCGGTACTGACCGACCACCCAACGCCACACGTCTGTTTTTACAACCGGTTAGTTTTATAGCGTCGAGTGTATGCAGTAGCATCACCCATCCTTCTAGCGTCTGCGTTACTGACTTTCTCATGTAGCAAATATCTATTTTGATCGTTGGAAAATATCAATTAAAAATATATTACACTTATGTAAGATTTTTCACACAAAAAAAACAGACGAGCCAAACCTTTTTTTTGCGGGGAACAGCCAAACACTTATATAGTTATATCACAGGAAAACACTTTGCAACACGGACTATATTTGCATCAGACACTATGTTGGCCTTGATTGCATTGTGAACTTTTCATTTGCAGGAAAATTGCTGTTACTAATGGACAATGGTCGGTGCCAATCTTTGTAGAGCTAGCTTCTTCTTACCGGTTAATGCATGCAGCATGTAGAGCCATGTGGTCAACTCAGTAAAGGAAAAAGGCTGACGCCCATGGCAGTGAAGTGCGGATGAGAGAGAGTACCAGCAGTAGCGGTGTAGGCGCATGCGGGTGCGCGAGTTAAACAGTAGTAGCACATTCTCTCGAAAGAAAGAAAAACAGTTGCAGCAGCGGTCTCACATGGGCACACCGCACACGCAACAACAGTAGTGGGACAGGGACACAATGAACAAGCGTGGAGTCATCCCGAATCACAGACACGTGGCGACTTGCAGAGGCGGCTTACGCCTGGCTGAAATCAACCGGATGATTAGAAATGTTTTTCATATAATATTCTGTTACTAGTAACAAAATAGCTTTGTCCTATTCTGCTAACACATGCTGCTAACAACCTAATCTTATTCTGCTAACACCCCGAGACCTATCCGCTACAAAACATAACCGCACGAAGGAACCGAACGAATTGCACAACAAAGCAAAAAAAACCACCCCACCTTATCCTCACCTCAGCCACCCACTCCTCTCTCTCACCCCATGCTCCACCACCGCACCACCTCCCCCACACCGCCGCACCAACTCCGCCGACCATTGCGCTACCTTCCCCAGGCCAGGGCGCCACGCAACCGAGCCCCCCCACCACCACCTCGCGCAGCACCGCACCACCTACCTTTCCCCGTGCCGCCGCACCAACTCCCTCCACGGCGCCACCCCACCACCTCGCGCTCTTCCACAACCCATAGCCATGGCGCGCCCCCTTCCTCCCTATTGCTCCTTCTCGAGGAGTCCACTTCGGACACGGATCCGGCCAACCCCATCCGGGCTACCTATAGTGGCGGCGCCAGGAAATGAAGGCTGGGTATTCATCCAAATTTTTTTTTTGCTCTAAATGTAGTATATGAACCAAACAACACAACACTTTCAACACTAGCAGTAGCTACTGGCAGAATCAATACCAACGGCAATGAGCCAATGACCATATGCTAGTACTGCTGCCATATATGCATAATAGTAACAAAATGGCATTGCATCAATATCTCTAGCATTTAAGAAAGATTACAAACCAGCAAAGGTTTTGATGTAGATCAGTAGATGTAGAACATGTTTTCTTTGCCTTCGAAGCTCTTTCCCACAATGCAAATATGCTAACACCCTTCTTCATCTATGATACAAGGTCAAAAAAAATAGATCAGCAATCTACCAAAACTGTTATACCCTCTGAAAATTGATAGATTAAAATACCATAATTGCAATCTAGCAAACTAGTACTGCTAGCAACCTGGTCGTTCTAGCAAACTAGATGTACTAGCAAGTAGCAACCTGATTGTTCCAGCAAACTACATTAAAATAGAAAAATTGTAATCTAGCAAACTAGTGTCTGGATCGTTCTAATCTATACGCTATAGGAAGTTAGGAACTGACTGGGACCTAGGGCCTTAGGGGAAGAGAATTATAGAGAACTAAGAGAAGACATCGACAAGGAGAATGGAACCTGGTCGCCCGTCGCCGGCTCCGTTGGCCCTTGGCCGCTGCTTGTAGTACTGGCCACACCACCGCCGCCGCCGCCGCTCGCGCTAGGTTAGGTTGGGGTATGGATTGGGGTCGAACGAATCAATGTAACGAGGTGGTCAGCTGGGTTGTAGGCCTATAGCCGGCATGCTGTGTGGGCTGTCAGCTTGTGGGCCGTTGAATGAAGACATCTACTGATTTGTTTGGGCCAAATCTTGGGTGCCCCCTGGCGCCGGCGCTGGCTACCTACCACCACCTTCCCCCCAGAACCTCCTCGGGGACGGATCCGGGTGGTTTTGGTCTACCACGCCGCCAGGCAACAGGATCGAGGAGCACACCATCGCCTCCCCGCCCCCTAGTCCCCATCCCGGACCCCTCCTCTCATGCCGCCGTAGATACGAGCCACCGCTGCCAACAGCTCACGCCCCGCCGCCGTCACCCCCAGGGTCAGCCATCAACTCCGGCCACGCCCCTGCCAAGCAACCACCGGATCCGGCGGGATCAGGTTCCACCTTACTCGTCCACCCCCTGCCCCCTGGGTAGCTACCCCGACAACTATGCATCCGCCCAAGCTCTCCGTGCCTCCCCGGCGGCCATCCTCTTCCTATCGGGTCGCCTCCCCTCGATCTCGGTGAGGCTAAGGTGCTATCCCGGCGCGATGGCCGCACGGCTTCCCCTCCTCAGATCCGGTGGTCATGGCCTCCGCCGTCTCCTATGCTTCTTCCCACAACCGTGGCTGATGAGTAGGACGACGGCTGCGATTCCTTTTTGACTGCTCCAATGGCCTACAAGAAGCTCCCTCCCTCTCCAGGGGTCGCGTATGTGTGCAGCTCGCGGGCGTATTGCGTGCAGCTCACGTGCGCGTGCGTCTGCAGTACGCATGCGCAGGCCCGTCGATAAGGGCGGCCAAATTGGCCGACCGCACAGGGCCCCCAAAATCTTGGGGCCCCCGATCGAGGAGAAACTGCTGCGCACGTATGTCTGCGACCCGCCCGAGTCTGACGTGAACACCTTCTCAATCTCTGCACAAGCCCTGATACAGTCCCGATCCCTAGGGCTGCAGCCCTCCCCTAGCGCCCCCCTCCCCTAGTCGTTTGCCATCCATAAGTCGACGACTGCTCATCTGCTGCAATCCGCCGTCGGCCGCTGCTCTCCCCTGATCTAGCAAGGCCATCTAGCTGCTCCACACCGTTCCTGCAAGATCCCAACGTGTGCCCGACCGCTGAAGCCCCCGTACTGCTGCTGCCGTCCCTTCGCCTGCCTCCCCTTTGCCTGGACTAGATGCGCCTTGGAAGCCGAGAGCAAACTACTCATCAGTGATTTCTTTGACCGACACAGACATATAACAACAACAGATGCATTTGAACTGACATGTTGTATCTGCTGATTTCCAAATTGATGTTGTATGTGTTGATTTATAAATAGGTGCACTTTAACATTGAACAGAAATTGAAGTGAAAACGAATCAGTAATCCATTGAACTCAAATTGCCCCTATGTTTATTTCAATTTCAAGATGAAGATATTTTTTTCATCGATGCCGGCAACAGTATTGTGTGCATATATCAGAACGGACGAAGCAACCTATTGATCAGGTCTCTTTTATATCCCCACACATATTTTTTGTCATATCTTATCTATTTTGTCCAATCGTTCCACATTGAGTTCTAGTTCTACTCATATTGTGTATTCGAACAAAAGAATAGGCTTTACCATGAGGTATTTCTTGGGTAGGTATGCGACTTTTTCAAGATAGTTCTTTAGTTATATGTTTTTTCTTCAAATTTTGAGCCAACATTTTGATTTCCGCCCCGGGCCCCCAAATTCCTGGAGACGGCCCTGCGCATGCGGCAGTGGAGCCTAGCCCTCTGCCGCTGGAGCAGCAAAGGCTGTGGTGGTGCAGTGCACCGCGACTCTGCGTGCAGTGCAGTAGGCGTGTGCCCCCTCGAGTACCTTG
The DNA here is from genome assembly GCF_003073215.2 of Triticum urartu. Lineage (NCBI taxonomy): Eukaryota > Viridiplantae > Streptophyta > Magnoliopsida > Poales > Poaceae > Triticum > Triticum urartu. The sequence continues at coordinate 4,671 of NW_024117824.1, read as the reverse complement.
CAGTATCGGGGCGTCAGCGAATTCTTCTCCGTCGAGGACTTGCAGCTCGCCGGTGAGTGGCTCGTGGTTCACGCAGCTTGGGCGTGCAGTCCACTGCTCCATCCATCCTTCCCGTGCTCGCCAGCTCAACTCAGTGCACGACAAGCACATGCGTAGTCCACTTATCCCCTGCTCGCGGTCCTTTCCCCTACTTCGAACGTCAAAAGGGAAAGAAGATGTTCAAAGGCGGCGACGACGACCTGGAAGAGCAGTATCCACCCAATTGCCCCATTTATCAATTTTCTTCTTGTTGGAAATTACACTTCATTGTAAAAACTGCATTTCATTACCATGATGGTGTGATTAGCCTTCACGTAGGCTGCAGTTTTGTCTTAGTGCAAGTGTAGCCCGTAGAAATTTTTTGAGTTTGGCTGATGGAGAGTGTAGATTTCTATATGTGTGTCTGTATGTGTAAAACAATCAGATAGATTTGTATGCTTTGAAGCTCACTTTGCTCTCTCACGCGGTTTGCTATACAACTCCTCTGCAGTCCACTTGGTAAATAGAAACAAAAACATCTCAAAATAAGCTCGCTTCTAATAAAACATCTTGAAAGAAGCTCACTTCTTATTAGATGTAGTTCATTAGCTTAGTCCGTGCGGTCCACTAGCCCGGTCTACGCCAGTAAAAAAGTACGAAAAAAGATAACAAAAACTTGTGCGCTTCACTTTCGGTAGTGTCGTGGTACACTTACTTCCGATGTGAAGTGTAAAAAAACATGTTACGAAAACGACAAAAAAGTAATGCGGTTCCCTTGTTGCTAAAAATGAAGCAAAAATGATGAAGTTTTTTCATACAGTTCATCTCTGTTGCCATAGTGCAGTAAAACCAGGAAGAAAATGCGGTGCACTTTAGTAAAAAAAGAACACTATGAAGGACTTTTTGGTACAGTCCATTTCACACAAAATCCATTTAAAAATATACAAAAATGCAGTGCACTTTGGTCTACAAAAAAGTCCACTATGAAGGACTTGTCAGTACACACCTTTTAAAACAAAAAATGCATTTAAGAAATCATGCAAATGCGGTGCACTTTGGTCTTGAAAAAAGTCCACTATGAAGGACTCTTCAATACAGTCCACTTCAAACAAAATGTACTTAAAAACATGCAAAAAATGTAGTGCACTTTGGTCTGAAAAAAATCCACCACGAAGGACTTATCAGTACACACATTTTAAAAATAAAAATGCATTTAAAAAATCATGCAAATGCAGTGCGCTTTGTTCTTGAAAAAAGTCCACTATGAATGACTTCTCGTATAATCCATTTAAAATAAAAATGCATTTAGAAACAATGCAGCTCGCTTCCTTGTCCGATGCAGAGCGGTTTTCAGTCTGAAGCAGTTCGGTTTTATGTTCGATGCGGTTCACTCGTCGATTTTGGTGTCGCGAAAAACAGAGTGTCCGCATTTCGGTATTTTTAAAACTGCTCTTAAACCGTAAGGAATTACAGAAAGTGCTCTAGATGAAAAAGTTGCGCCTCATCGATATCTTTCCAACATGTCATTTGAATCATTCCGACCAGCGGTTTGTAAAAATTTCGAGAAAAAACGGCCGCTGCCACTCGTCGTCAGCTACGCGATTTTCAAAATTAACTTAAAACCATAAGGAATCTCAAAAACATTTCAACAAATGAAAGTTGCGCCTTGTCCATTGCTTTCCAACGGCGTATCACACGCCTCGTGTCGACAAACGGTTAAAAAACTGGAGCAAAAACAGTACTGAAATTTGAAAAAAATTCAAAAAAAAACTGAATTCCGCGATTTAGTAAATTTAAAACTGCTTTTAAACCGTAATGAATTAGAGAAAATAATAAATATTACAAAGATGTGCCTCGACGATATCTTTCCAACGGTGTGTCATTTGCTTCATTCCGACGAGCTATTTAGAAAAAAAAAACATGACAAAATGCTAGCTGTTGAGTACATGTGTTGTGCATATCTGTGTATTGGGCCCACTTCCTAGTTCCTTATATAGTTGAGGTCGTGGCCCATCTCTTGTACATCATATATATGTGCCTTTGCACATGAGCTCTTAAACCGTAACGAATTAGAGAAAATAATAGATATGAAAAAGATGCGCCTCGACGATATCTTTCTAATGGTGTATCATTTAATTCATTTCGACGAGCGGTTTAGAAAATATCACGAAAAAACGCTTGCTACCATTCGTCGTGAGCCGCACAATTTGTGAAGCTGCTCTTAAATTGTGATGAATCTTGAAATGTGTTCAACATGGCAAAGTTGCGCCTATTCCATAGTTTCTCAACGGTATATTACACATGTCGTTCCGATAAACGGTTAAAAATTAGAGCAAAAAATGTACCGAAAAACACCGCGTGCAGTTTTTTTCGACATGAAGTTCATTAATCCAGTGTATTGCAGTACCTTTGCTAGTGAAAGTGCAGTGCAGAGAGTAGTGAACTTCATGTCGGAAATCACGTGCAGTTTTAGTAGCAGGGGTACTGCAATACAGAGACTAGTGAACTTCGTGTCGGAAAAAATCGCACGTGGTGTTTTTTTGGTACCTTTTTCGCTCTAGTTTTTAACCATTTATCGGAACGAGGCGTGTAATATACCGTTGAGAAGCTATGAATTAGGTGTAACTTCTCCATGTTGAACACTTTTCGAGATACCTCACGGTTTAAGAGTAGTTTTGAAAACGGTGAGGCGCACGACGAGTGGCAGCGAGCGTTTTTTCGCGTTTTTTTCTAAATCGCTCGTCGGAATGAAGCAAATGATACACCGTTGGAAAGATATCATGGAGGCGCATCTTTTTCATATGTATTATTTTCTCTAATTTGTTACGGTTTAAGAGCAGTTTTAAATTTAGTAAATTGCGGGATTCTGTTTTTTCGAATGTTTTGCAATTTTCATAATGTTTTAGTTCCACTTTTTGAATCGTTTGTCGAAACGAGGCGTGTGATATGCCGTTGGAAAGCTATAGATTAGGCACAACTTTCATTAATGTTTTTGAGATTCCTTACGATTTTTAGTTAATTTAAAAAATCATGCGGCTAGCGGCGAGAGGCAGCGGCCGTTTTTCACAAAAAATTTACAAAATGTTGGTCGAAATGATTCAAATTACACGCCCTTGGAAAGATATTGATGAGGCACAACTTTTTCATGTAGAACACTCTCTCCGATTCCTTACGGTTTAAGAGCAATTTTGATTTTAACGAAATGCGGACACTCTGTTTTTTCGCGACACCAAAATCGTCGTATGTACTGCATCAGACAGAAAACTGCACTACTTTAGATTGAAAACCGCACTGCATCAGACGGTCAAGTGAACTCCATGATTTCTTTTGTTGAATGTAAATTTTTCTCAGACGAGTTTTTGTTGCCTTTTTCAATTTTTTTGTGAACGAGAGTGGACCGCAGAGAGGAGGCAAGTGAACCGTGACATATATCGAAGTGAACCTCATTACTATCTTTGTTGTTGCGCTAATTTTTTAGCACTTTCATTTTTGAGCACAAGTGAACAACATCACTCTTAAAAGTGAACCACATATGAGGACCAAATGCACTTTAGGTGTTGATATAGTTGACTGATTTTTGAAACACACGAAAGAAATTGCACTTCATACATAGGGGTATTGAAACATATTCTTTTACACAGACTGATTGCACTTTCAAAAAACTTTCTCCAAAAAATGCAAAACATGAATGGAGTGAACTGCATCGCCCAACTTTTCCTTGAAAAAATGTACTACACGCATTTGCGCGGCAGGAGGCAGACTACACATGCATCATGCGGGACTGCAAGCAGATGCGCTCGGCACTGCATGAGAGCATCGAGTAAACTGCACGGTCCGCACTACACGAACACACATGCCGCACTTCACAGGAACATGCCCGCCGAACCTCTCGCCAAAGGGAGTGAACTGCAAAATTACACCCAAAAAATTCACAGCGGTGACCTCACAAGATGCACGATATGCACTACACACGGAATCGCAGCGCACTGCATCGCCATGCCCGTGCTGCTCCAGCGAGGGACGAGCGGAGTTGGAAGACGGGGACAGTGGCCAGCTCATTGGCGGGTGTGTGGAACCGGCGTGGCGAACCATCTGCATCACAACAGGTCACGGCCGTCATCTATCCACCAACCGATCTGCACTGGAGTGCCAACCAAACCGCTCATGCCCTCCCAGTAGTTATATCTCCTGGCTGCCAGAGTCGAAGGAGACGCTCCTAGGCCCGACGCATCTCGATCCCGCTGCTACTCCATGGCTCAACAGTAGGGCAGAGGCCAGACTAGGATCCCTCGTTCCCGGCGAACTGCTCCTAGCGCGGCAGAGCCCGTCCTTGCCCCCGACGGAGCAGAAGGAGAAGGAGAAGGGGCACAGCAGGGGAGAGACGAGACATCCGGCAGGGAGTTAGGATCCGATGGTGTAGTCCACTCGCCCTCCCTTCCCTGCTGCCGCCAGCGAACTGCACTGGGTGGGAGAGCTGCATGTGGGGGTGCTTAGAGGGGGAGGGGGTGAGGCCGGGGGTGAGGCCATGGTGCCGCTGCCTCCGCCACCCTTGTCGTCCCTTGTTTGCTAGTCGGAGCAGCTCCCCGCCGTTGGGGGCCACTAGGGAGGGGGGGGGAGCACCCCCCGAGGGGAAGTGGACGGGGATGGCGGGGC
>NW_024117823.1:0-8181 GCF_003073215.2 Triticum urartu | reverse complement strand
CTTTGTGTTGGTTGAATAGATGAATCTGAGATTGTGTGATGCATATCATATAATCATACCCACGGATACTTGAGGTGACATTGAGTATCTAGGTGACATTAGGGTTTTGGTTGATTTGTGTCTTAAGGTGTTATTCTAGTACGAACTCTAGGGCTGTTTGTGACACTTACAGGAATAGCCCAACGGATTGATGGAAAGATTTGAGAACACTTGATGTATGTCTTGCCGTGGATACCTGTGGTGACAATGGGATATCACGTGATTCACTTGATGTATGTTTTGGTGATCAACTTGCGGGTTCCGCCCATGAACCTATGCATAGGGGTTGGCACATGTTTTCGTCGTGATTCTCCGGTAGAACTTTGGGGCACTCTTTGAGGTTCTATGTGTTGGTTGAATAGATGAATCTGAGATTGTGTGACGCATATCGTATAATCATACCCACGGATACTTGAGGTGACATTGGAGTATCTAGGTGACATTAGGGTTTTGGTTGATTTGTGTCTTAAGGTGTTATTCTAGTACGAACTCTAGGGCTGTTTGTGACACTTATAGGAATAGCCCAACTGATTGATTGGAAAGAATAACTTTGAGGTGGTTTCGTACCCTACCATAATCTCTTCGTTTGTTCTCCGCTATTAGTGACTTTGGAGTGACTCTTTGTTGCATGTTGAGGGATAGTTATATGATCCAATTATGTTATTATTGTTGAGAGAACTTGCACCAGTGAAAGTATGAACCCTAGGCCCTGTTTCCTTTGGAATACCGTTTACGCTCACTTTTATCATTAGTTACCTTGCTGTTTTATATTTTCAGATTACAAAAACCTTTATCTACCATCCATATACCACTTGTATCACCATCTCTTCGCTGAACTAGTGCACCTATACAATTTACCATTGTATTGGGTGTGTTGGGGACACAAGAGACTCTTTGTTATTTGGTTGCAGGGTTGCTTGAGAGAGACCATCTTCATCCTACGCCTCCTACGGATTGATAAAACTTAGGTCATCCACTTGAGGGAAATTTGCTACTATCCTACAAACCTCTGCACTTGGAGGCCCAACAACGTCTACAAGAAGAAGGTTGAGTAGTAGACATCACACCGCGGCAGCACTATCTGCAGTTATGCATGTCTCACTATATAATTCTTAGGTTCGTGCTCATGTTATTATACATACATACGCTGACCGCCTCAAAACATACCTTGCACCTCGTCGAGCCGCCTGTTAATAAGCATGATGTCATCATTCGCCACATCAAGTTTTTGCTCCAGACCTGCAACCTCTGTAGCATGGGCACACGTTGTGGATGTAACGACATGTGTTCCATTTAATTAGATTATTTCCTGGGTATATCTTTTTCGATCCTCTGATTGACCCCTTTTTGGACGTCAACCAGAGTCTCAGGGGCTACTGTCTATACACATGTGCATTTTTCATATGGAGCACAATCGAAAATATTACATTACGTACCTCAAAGCCTCTTAGCGGGCTCGTGAAAGCTTCATTCAATCCACTTTTCGCGGACATAATCCTCTCAACCACCGTACCCATCAAGGTACGATGTTCCTCTGAGACGGACGGATATCGTAACATGTCCATCAGTGTATCCGGCGCCTCCGGATCCCGGGTAGGAGCTGTGGGAGTACGGACTCCCTTTGAAGGGATATGTTTGCCCGATCCCTAGGGTTGTCTTTGGCTGTAAACTGGATAGTCCGGTGCCTTTGTTGTTGGTCTCCATAGGGACTGCACACCTCGGACCCTGGGCGACCGATGTTTCACCTTGGGGCGTTGTCTTCATTATCCTTTGCACCACTTGTCGATCGGGAGAGATCCTCCGGGACGACACCTCGAAGTCGTCCGCCCTATTGGGCGAGGAATCCTGTGGAGGCGTCTCGCTTTCCATCATCTCCGAAAGAAGATCCCCAAAAGAGGATTGTTGAGGATGACTGCGTACCGGACTACAAAACATGTATTCTAGATGTTACCCTTGTGACGTGAAAAGGAACGGGATATGTTTAAAACACCCTTGTTCACTTACGATTCGGCTAAAGGCCCGTCCTTATAGAGGGACTGTGCGACAACGTCGTCTTACGAGCCTGAATCACCTGATAGGAGTGTCTTACCTCGCTTAGGAGCCGTTACCTCCCAACCTTCGGAGGCGGCCCTTTTCTTACCATGGGGAGAAATGATGTCAGCTTCTCCTTCTCTTTTATCTTTGGAAGAGGGAACCTTAATCTCTCTGGACACAGTATTTGGTGTACCTTCGGAATGGAGGCCATCTTTGGCTTTCCAGCTCCCCTCATTGTACTCTTTCATCGGCACCTGGAATGGTGCCGGGACCAGCATCCTTGTTAGCACAGGACTAGATAAGTCCTCGGGAAGGGGGGCCGAACACCTAATTCGCTCTGCCTTCTTCGTCCAGCCCTAGAAAGAGATGGTTTTCTCAGTATCTTATCATGGGATATTTAATTAAAGCTATGTTCGGGAGTCAAGTGCTTACCGAGGTGTCTGGATGGTTGCAGTCAAGGTCGATGTCCTCGGTAGTGTCCGGCCACTGTTTTCGTGTCCCGAAAAATAATTTCCACATTCCTCTATATGTCGTGCCGAAGAAGTGTTGAAGGGTTCATGGTCCTTCCGGATTAAACTCCCACATACGGAGGGGCTGTCGCTGGCACCGGAGGACCTAGCGGACTAACATTACTTGAATCACATCGATGAGATCAGAGTCCTTCTCAAGGAGACTCCGGATGCGGCTCTGTAGAGTCTGCACTTCGTCGATTAATCCCCAGTCCAGCCCCTTGTTGATCCATGATGCGAGCTGAATTGGAGGTCCGGATCGGAACGCAGGTGTAGGTGCCCACTTGATACCACGGGGTTCAGTGATGTAAAACCATTCCCGCTGCCATAAGTTGGAAGATTCTATGAAGGATCCTTTTAGCCAAAGAGCGTTGGTGAGCTTGCTCACCGTGGCGCCACCACACTCCGCTTGCTTCCCCTCGATCACCTTTGGCTTCACATAAAAGGTCTTGAGCCATAAGCCGAAGTGTGGGGGAATACGGTGAAAGGCCTCACACATGACCATGAACGCCGAGGTGAGGAGAAAGGCGTCTGGGGCTAGATCGTGAAAATCTAACCCGTAATAGAACATGAGCCCTCGAACGAAGGGGTGAAGAGAGAACCCTAGCCCTCGGAGGAAGTGGGAGATGAATACGACCCTCTCACCGGATCAGGGAGTAGGAATAACCTACCCTTGAGCAGGGAGCCTGTGGGGATTTCCACGGTCAGGTACCTTGCCGCCCGGAGCTTCGTAATATCCTCCTCTGTGACAAAGGAAGCCATCCACCGGCCTTGAGGGCTAGGTCCGGACATGACTGGGAAGCTCGAAGCAATTAAATTGAACCTTGAGTGCTCGGACTCGAGATTGGAATAGGTTGAGGATAGGGTTTGGCGTAAAGGAGAAAGTCGGGTCGTAGCCCCTTTATAAAGGCGATGAATATTGAACGCCTCCTCCTAGGCCTTAAAACCTACCTATTTCTAAGGAATCATGCCAACAGAACGGTTGGGATACCCACACCCGTATTGATGAGAATCCCGCAATAAAGGCACACGATCTCTACTTCGACAAGACGTGCCAATAAAACCGCGTCTCGAAACATGGAGCGACAGGCTAAAAAATGGTTCGAAATAATAACCAGGCGGGGACGTGCTACCTCTTGAGCACTACATTGGTTTTCCCTTGAAGAGGAAAGGGTGATGCAGCAAAGTAGCGTAAGTATTTCCCTCAGTTTTTGAGAACCAAGGTATCAATCCAGTAGGAGGCTACGCGTGAGTCCCTCGCACCTGCACAAAACAAATAAAATTGTAGAAATTCTGGGATCTGCGATTGGACATGGAAAATAGAAATACTTTTTCTTGGGTAAAGGAACAGATAACTCGATCGATTTCTGTATCGATCATGATATACGTAATAACTCGGACATCTATTTCAAATGCATATCCCATTTTTGCGCAGCAGGGTTATGAAAACCCACGAGAAGCAACTGGACGAATTGTATGTGCCAATTGCCATTTAGCTAGCAAGCCCGTCGATATTGAAGTTCCCCAAGCTGTGCTTCCCGATACTGTATTTGAAGCAGTTCTTCGAATTCCTTATGATATGCAATTGAAACAAGTTCTTGCTAATGGAAAAAAGGGAGGGTTGAATGTAGGTGCTGTTCTTATTTTGCCCGAGGGATTCGAATTAGCGCCGCCCGATCGTATTTCCCCTGAGTTAAAAGAAAAGATAGGAAATCTTGCTTTTCAGAGTTATCGTCCCGATAAAAAAAACATTCTTGTGATAGGCCCTGTTCCCGGTAAGAAATATAGTGAAATTGTCTTTCCCATTCTTTCCCCTGATCCTGCTACGAAGAAAGATGCTCATTTCTTAAAATATCCCATATATGTAGGGGGAAACCGAGGAAGAGGACAGATCTATCCTGATGGTAGCAAGAGTAACAATACAGTCTATAATGCTACGTCAACAGGTATAGTAAGAAAAATACTACGTAAAGAAAAGGGGGGGTATGAAATATCCATAGTTGATGCATCAGATGGACGCCAAGTGATTGATATTATACCTCCCGGACCAGAACTTCTTGTTTCAGAGGGGGAATCCATCAAGCTTGATCAACCATTAACAAGCAATCCTAATGTGGGAGGTTTTGGTCAGGGGGACGCAGAAATCGTGCTTCAGGATCCATTACGTGTCCAAGGCCTTTTGTTCTTCTTCGCATCCGTTATTTTGGCACAAGTTTTTTTGGTTCTCAAAAAGAAACAGTTTGAAAAGGTTCAATTGTACGAAATGAATTTCTAGGTCCCGGGATTTCTTACCATCAAGTTGGTAAAAAGCCTCGATTTATTGGCAATTGCTAGAATTATCTATGATCTATTTTGGAAATCCTTTTTTGTTTAGACTGCTTTTTGTTTATGAGATGTCTGGAATTCCTTATTTATATCCCATGCAAAAGAAGAGAATCCAAGGCAAAGGCGAGAACAATAAAATTAAAATTTCTTCCTTTTCAGAATATGGTCCAAAACAGTAGATAATTTAGCATGGAGCAATTAAGCATCCCCAAGCTTAATTCCTGCTCGTCCTCAAGTAGGTAAATGATAAAAACAGAATTTTTGATGTGGAATGGTACTTGGCATAATTTCAATGTAATTCTTCTTAATTGTGGCATGAATATTCAGATCTGAAAGATACAAGACAAAAGTTTAATATTGACTTAGAAATAATAATAATTCAAGCATACTAACTAAGCAATTATGTCTTATCAAAATAACATGGCCAAAGAAAGTTCATCCCTACAAAATCATATAGTTTAGTCATGCTCCATTTTCGTCACGAATGCTCTCATCATGCACAACCCCGATGACAAGCCAAGCAATTGTTTCATACTTTATGAACCTTCACGCAATACATGAGCGTGAGCCATGGATATAACACTATGGGTGGAATAGAGTATAATGATAGGGGTTATGTGGAGAATACAAAAAGGAGAAAGTCTCACATAGAGGAGGCTAATCAATGGGCTATGGAGATGCCCATCGATTGATGTTAATGCAAGGTGTAGGGATTGCCATACAACAGATGCACTAGAGCTATAAATGTATGAAAGCTCAACAAAAGAAACTAGTGGGTGTGCATCCAACTTGCTTGCTCACGAAGACCTAGGGCACTAGAGGAGGCCCATTTACAAGCCAAGTTCTATAATGAAAAATTCCCACTAGTATATGAAAGTGACAAAACAATAGACTCTCTATCATGAATATCATGGTGCTACTTTGGAGCACAAGTGTGGAAAAAAGGATAGTAGCAATGTCCCTTTTTTGGGGCCTTCTTTTTTGGCCTTTTTTGGACAATGCTCTATTAAATGATGATCATCACACTTCTATTTATTTACAACTCGATACTAGAACAAGGTATGACTCTATATGAATGCCTTCGGCGGTGTACCGGGATATGTAATGAATCAAGTGTGACATGTATGAAAGAATTATGAATGGTGGCTTTGCCACAAATACGATGTCAACTACATGATCATGCAAAGCAATATGACAATGATGAATGTGTCATGATAAACAGGATGGTGGAAAGTTGCATGGCAATATATCTCGGAATGGCTATGGAAATGCCATCATAGGTAGGTATGGTGGCTGTTTTGAGGAAGATATAAGGAGGTTTATGTGTGAAATAGCATATCATATCACGGGGTTTGGATGCACCGGCGAAGTTTGCACCAACTCTCAATGTGAGAAAGGGCAATGCACGGTACCGAAGAGGCTAGCAATGATGGAAGGGTGAGAGTGTGTATAACCCATGGACTCAACATTAGTCATAAAGAACTCACATACTTATTGCAAAAAATCTACAAGACACTGAAAACCAAGCACTACGCACATGCTCCTAGGGGGATATATTGGTAGGAAAAGACCATCGCTCGTCCCCGACCGCCACTCATAAGGAAGACAATCAAAGAACACCTCATGTTTCAAATTTGTTACATAACGTTTACCATGTGTGCATGCTACGGGACTTGCAAACTTCAACACAAGTATTTCTCAAATTCACAACTAATCAACTAGCACAACTTTAATATCACTACCTCCATATCTCAAAACAATCATCAAGCATCAAACTTCTCTTAGTATTCAAAACACTCATAAGAAAGTTTTCACTAATCTTGAATACCTAGCATATTAGTAATATTTAAGCAAGTTACCATGCTATTTAAGACTCTCAAAATCATCTAAGTGAAGCATGAGAGATCAATAGTTTCTATAAAACAAATCCACCACCATGCTCTAAAAGATATAAATGAAGTACTAGAGCAAAACTATATAACTCAAAAGATATAAGTGAAGCGCATATAGTATTCTAATAATTTCCGAATCATGCATGTCTCTCTCAAAATGTGTGTACAGAAAATATGATTGTGGTAAACTAAAAAGCAAAGACTCAAATCATACAAGACGCTCCAAGCAAAACACATATCATGTGGTGAATAAAAATATAGCTCCAAGTAAAGTTACCGATAGAAGTAGACGAAAGAGGGGATGCCTTCCGGGGCATCCCCAAGCTTTGGCTTTTGGTGTCCTTAGATTATCTGGGGGGTGCCATGGGCATCCCCAAGCTTAGGCTCTTGCCACTCCTTGTTCCATAATCCATCAAATCTTTACCCAAAACTTGAAAACTTCACAACACAAAACTTAAAGTAGAAAATCTCATGAGCTCCGTTAGCGAAAGAAATGAAAAGACCACTTCAAGGCACTGTAATGAACTCATTCTTTATTTATATGGGTGTTAAACCTACTGTATTCCAACTTCTCTATGGTTTATAAACTATTTTACTAGCCATAGATTCATCAAAATAAGCAAACAACACACGAAAAACAGAATCTGTCAAAAATAGACCAGTCTGTAGTAATCTGTAGCTAGCGCAAGATCTAGAACCCCTAAAATTCTAAAATAAATTGCTGGACGTGAGGAATTTTTACAGCAAGATTAACAAGACTTTCCCCAAGTCTTCCCAACGGTTCTACTTGGCCGAAACACTAATTAAACACAAAAAACACAACCAAAACAGAGGCTAGATAAATTATTTATTACTAAACAGGAGCAAAAAGCAAGGAATAAAAATAAAATTGGGTTGCCTCCCAACAAGCGCTATCGTTTAACGTCCCTATCTAGGCATAAAAAACAAGGATAGATCTAGGTATTGCCATCTTTGGTAGGCAATCCTTAAGTCGCTCTCATAATAGATTCATAAGGTAATTTAATTTTCTTCCTAGGAAAGTGTTCCATGCCTTTCCTTAACAGAAATTGGAATCTAATATTTCCTTCCTTCATATCAATAATTGCACCAGTCGTTCTAAGGAAAGGTCTACCAAGAATAATAGGACATGCGGATTGCAATCTATATCAAGAACGATAAAATCTACGGGCACATAATTCCTATTTGCAACAATAAGAACATCATTAATTCTTCCCAAAGGTTTCTTAATAGTGGAATCCGCAAGGTGCAAGTTTAAAGAGCAATCATCAAAATCACGGAAACCTAACAAATCACACAAATTCTTTGGAATCGTGGAAACACTAGCACCCAAATCACACAAATCATAGCATTCATGATCTTTA
>NW_024117822.1:0-17974 GCF_003073215.2 Triticum urartu | reverse complement strand
AACTAGCCCTGAGGGTAGAGGTAGAGGTAGCGTGCCGACGGCGATCACATCGACTTTGGAACCATTGCCTAGACGCATCGTCACCTCGTCCTTAGCCAATCTTCGCTTAATCCGTAGCCCTTGTTTCGAGTTGCAAATGTTAGCAACTGAACCAGTATCAAATACCCAGGCACTACTGCGAGCATTAGTAAGGTACACATCAATAACATGTATATCAAATCTACCTTTGACTTCTCGATCCATCTTCTCCGCCAAATACGTGGGGCAGTTCCGCTTCCAGTGACTAGTTACTTTGCAGTAGAAGCACTCGGTCTCAGGCTTAGGTCCAGACTTGGGTTTCTTCACTTGAGCAGCAACTGGCTTGCTGTTCTTCTTGAAGTTCCCCTTCTTCCCTTTACCCTTTATCTTGAAATTGGAGGTCTTGTTGACCATCAACACTTGATGCTCCTTCTTGATTTCTACCTCCACAGCCTTTAGCATTGCGAAGAGCTCAAGAATCGTCTTATCCATCCCTTGCATCTCATAGTTGATCATGAAGCTCTTGTAGCTTGGTGGCAGTGATTGAAGAACTCTGTCAATGACACTATCATCAGGAAGATTAACTCCCAGTTGAGTCAAGTGGTTGTGGTACCCAGACATTCTGAGTATATGTTCACTCACAGAACTATTCTCCTCCATCTTGCAGCTATAGAACTTATTGTAGACTTCATATCTCACAATCCGGAATTAACTTCAACTCCTGGAACATCTCATATGCTCCATGATGTTCAAAATGTTGTTGAAGTCCCGGTTCTAAGCTGTAAAGCATGGCACACTAAACTATCAAGTAGTCATCAGCTTTCCTCTGCCAGGTGTTCACAACATCTGGCGTTGCTCCTGCAGCGGGTTTGTCACCTAGCGGTGCTTCCAGGACGTAATTCTTCTGTGCAACAATGAGGATAATCCTCAAGTTATGGACCCAGTCTGTGTAGTTGCTACCATCATCTTTCAACTTAGCTTTCTCTAGGAACGCATTAAATTTCAACGGAACAACACGTGCCATCTATCTATAACAATATAGACATGCAAAATACTATCAGGTACTAAGTTCATGATAAATTAAAGTTCAATTAATCAAATTACTTAGGAACTCCCACTTAGATAGACATCCCTCTAATCATCTAAGTGATCACATGATCCATATCAACTAAACCATGTCCGATCATCACGTCAGATGGAGTAGTTTTCAATGGTGAACATCACTATGTTGATCATATCTACTATATGATTCACGCTCGACCTTTCGGTCTCAGTGTTTCGAGGCCATATCTGCATGTGCTAGGCTCGTCAAGTTTAACCCGAGTATTCTGCGTGTGCAAAAATGTCTTGCACCTGTTGTATGTGAACATAGAGCTTATCACACCCGATCATCACGTGGTCTCTAAGCACGACGAACTGTAGCAATGGTGCATACTTAGGGAGAACACTTCTAACTTGAAATTTAGTAAGACATCATCTTATAATGCTACCATCGAACTAAGCAAAATAAGATGTATAAAGGATAAACATCACATGCAATCAATATAAGTGATATGATATGGCCATCATCATCTTGTGACTTTGATCTCCATCTCCAAAGCATCGTCATGATCACCATCGTCACCGTCTTGACACATTGATCTCCATCGAAGCATCATTGTCGTCTCGCCAACTATTACTTCTACGACTATTGCTACCGCTTAGTGATAAAGTAAAGCAGTTACATGGCGATTGCATTTCATACAATAAAAGCGACAACCATATTGACGGTGTCCTGGACTAGGGGGTACTCACCACGTCATCTCCCGATCTGTTAGATTGGGCCGAGGACCCCCATGGCCGTATACTCATGGGCTAGTTCGGAGCTGCCGCACAAAAGGAAGATTCCACAAGACTTGGCGATCAAGACAAGGACTTCTCCCCACCGGCGTATTCGGCTAGGACACTTGTTATCCCAGGCCTCTGGTGCATTATATAAACCGAGGCCAGGCTAGTCGATAGATATATACAACAATCATAATCATAGGCTAGCTTCTAGGGTTTATCTCTACGATCTCGTGGTAGATCAAATCTTGTAATACTCATATCATCAAGATCAATCAAGCAGAAAGTAGGGTATTACCTCCATCGAGAGGGTCCGAACCTGGGTAAACATTGTGTCCCCTGTCTCCTGTTACCATCGATCCTAGACACTCAGTTCGGGACCCCCTACCCGAGATCCGCCGGTTTTGATACCGACATTGATGCTTTCATTGAGAGTTCCGCTGTGTGATCGGCAAAAGGATCAATGGCTCGCCCACAGGTCAACTGCGACGCCGTCATCTTTGTCGCCGGCTCGACTGGTCACCTTGGCTCTACCGAGGACCGTGCTCCATCTCCGATCGTCATGTTCAGACAGGGGCCTTCTTCAACATCAACTCCGATCTCTAGCATGATCATAGAGGAATCATCCATGGAGCTTGAGGACTCAACGTCAACATTACCCTCGGGCGGCCGTGCTGTTTTTATGGACAATGAACTTGTATCCGCCGTCACCGCCTCCTCGAGCGTCGGTTTGACGATTGCTTCGGCGGAATAGTGCGGAATTACATATACAACAATTATGCAAAATTTCGTCGAGTTCCGATGGAGGAATCTCCGACAATCTACGATATACCGGAGCCCTGTCAAATCTGGACGGGAATCTAGACGAATTTAGGGCGTGGTCTCCAGAGCCCATGTCGGAGGTCATTTGGAAGCTCCAACCGTTCATCTACTGCGGAATTCCCATATCTACCACCCGTCCAAATTTTAGCTCGATCCGACGGTTCAAACTCCGGCAACCTTCCGATGAGTGAACCAATTTTCGGATAGGTTTTCTGCGGGAATACGGATCCGACCCGAATTCATGTTTTTTTATGAACGTGATATTGGACAACCTTTTTAGAGGAATTCTCTTCGAGGGTATTGTGTGTCGTTTTTAAACACGTGACCGTAAAATTTTAAGCCTCCCCTAAGGTCATCTTCATCATCATGCTGGTGTCAAACCAGTCCGGCAATATTGCTCCAAGCCTGCCGACCTGCGCTAGACACGTCGTCACTTTGTTGAACCGAGCTCAACTTCTTCGGATCATCATCTCGTCAAGCCTAACAAGATTTTGGCACCACTAAGGATAAATCATCACCAACATCGCCGCCCCACGGATTACACGGAGCGGGCACACCGGCATCACCGCACGGTCACTTCATCAAGCCGGCATTGACCACGTCACGACCTGCATCGGCAGGGCCGCACTGTTGCTTCTTCAAGCCGGTGTCCATCACGCCGACCTACTTCGACTCATCGGCTGACATCGAGGCTTCGACATCTCGGCTGGACCGGGGCTTCGCCATCTCTTCGTCAACCTACTCCGGAGACTTCGGCGTCACTAGCCGACCAGCTCTGTCACGTTAGCTAGACCGAGGGCTTTATCTCGGTGAGCCAACCTTTGCCAGCATCGCCATGTCATCACTTTATCGCCCATCGGGCAATGGGTGTGCGGATCGAGTCCCAATCTTGGGAGTCGCTTTTCTTCTGAATGCTACAACAAATAAACCAGGTGCTATTAATCCTAACAATTTTTGCTTGTTGGGTTTATTTTTCTTAAGGAATTATTACTCTCGTTTGTTCCATCATCTGTACATAGCTCTATCAAATGGCGGCCACATTAAAAACGGTCGCATGCTAGTTCGGTCGGTTTCCATACATAGTTTGGCGAACGCCGCATCCGGAGCCCGGACCGCCCTGCAAATTCAGGCTTTGTCACGCCTTCACTGCGTCACGCTGACACCCTGCATCGACATTGGCTTCGACGCCAGGCCACATTTCTTTAAATAAATTATTTTTGCATAAAGCAATTATGCAAGGATTATATATATTATTATTATTATCTCCTAGACCGCACTATTTTATGTGTGCAGGTAATTGATTTTGACTGCATTAGGTGGTCACTAATCCGGAGTGCCAAACTCCTTGCCCAGACACCTCAGGCCCGGGGGCTGGGACCTCGGCCATGCCGAGAACTGCGAACCTTGTCGGATCTGTCACAGATCAATGGTCGTCTTTGTCCCGCCACAAGCTCGAATCACGTCATCAACACCGAGAACATTAACCAGCTAAGTTGCTTTCATGCTCAAAAACTTTATAATTTTAACTTGTGTTCGGTTTGACCAAGCATTATATTTTTTTGGAAAAAAGTTGCTTGTAAAAAATTTCCTTGTCAAAACTTTGTTTGTGACACACAAATTCAAATACCCCGTTTACTTGGGGGCTTCCTTTATGAAGCCTTTCCTCTTGCAAATGATTACACTTGTAAGGCTTCGTTCCTTGTTCGTGTATTACGCCACAATATGCACCATGTTGACTTAAGCGATTTGCAAGCTGGGTTGCCTCGCTCCTGTGTTTACCCCTATGTTCCCAATTGTTCGGCTAGGGAGTAAAGGGAGCACCTCTGCGATTGTCACGATCGGGTCATCCGAGTCGGACCTCGGACTGGGTGAAGCCGAAAGCTAGCGCTCTTATTGTTTTCAACTATGGTCGGCACACAACGGAACTCATGAGTACAGAAAATCTATTGCACAAGTCTCATAGTAGCAATGAGCAACTGAAGAAAGGTATCGGTGGGGGTACTATTTTCTTCGAAGATGATTCTTACACTTCGTCAGTAATATAGCATAAGTTCCCTAAGTGCGCTTTGTCTGTTATAGCCTTATGGCCTGATTGCCTGGTTATCGGAAACACCGTCGATATTCTCGATAGGTGGAGTACATAACACTTTTCGGCCCTTGACCGAAGAGGGAGAAGCCGACGGTCGGTTAAGACGCGTATAAAGTTCGGGTGAACACAAATATGATATAAGTACTTTGGTACATACAATCATTATACACAAAATTCTTTTACCCAAGTCACTTGGGGGCTCTTAAATTTATATGAGCCGTTTTGTAATAAGTGTTCTTCTTCTTAGTCGTTGAAAAGTTATTATTATTATTATTATTATTATTATTTATCACTCCTTTTCTCGACACGAGTGTGTGGTCACTAGCTGGGGAGCCTAATTTCTCTCTCAAAGCCGCTAGAGTTTAGTTTGCTAAACTGGCCTAATGAGAAGTACTCTGCCATCGAGATAGGAGGTTGAAGCAGCAGGCCGACCCGCTTGAAGTCTTGCGTTAGGATGTGTCATGTTAAAGCATGACAGAAGCACTTTTTTTCTCTAAAGTCCAATTTTCAGATTGGCACCGAACACTTGATCTTATTCGAACGTCAGGTTTTCACTGACGTTTTTTGGTTTTCCAAGCTTATGGCACTTTTAAACTATTTGTGTGTTTCCAACATTAGTCTCATAGTCCAACGCTGGACACCTTTAGAGATTTGGCAAAAACACTCTCGGATATTGCCATATATGCATCGGTTTCAAATTGTGTCTTCGGTCAATAGTTGGGTTGCCTGGCTCTTGTGCTTGCCTCCTACGTTCCGCTTTGTTCGGCTAGGTGTGCAAAGGGAGAACCATTGCGATTGTGCTTCCAGCTCACATGGTTAAGCACCTCAGTGGAGAAAGCCGAAAACTGACTGTCACAATAGGCGTAAACTGGTCAGCGATCCGATGACTATGTTAAATGACGGGCCGTTCATAACATTAGCCGAAGTGTTTACGGCTTGACCTCGGATGTCGCCGAACACTAACCGGGGCCTCATAGCTAGCTTCCCCAGTTTAAAGCTCCTATGACTAAGCGAAAGTTATAAACCCCGCATATCTGATTGCCTCGTTTCTGCTAACACAACCGCCTTCGGGCACCGAGACGTTGGCTAAGGGTTGTTTTGTTATTGCGGAAACACCCTGCGTACTATCTACCAAGGGGTAGAGGATGATGATGGGCCACTTTCAGCTGATAAACGGTCACAATGGAGTCAAAATAATGATGTAAAGTACTTGGATACATAGAATCATTACACATAATTTGTGATTTTACTCTGGATATCGATCCTTAATTCGGCCACCCGTGCCCACGTTAAGGATCGGGGCTACTGGGCTTTGCACTCATTGTTTACAAATATTAAAGGGGCTCATCGATCCCCTGATCTGGTGTTGCCACCCGACCAGTGTCTCGGGGGTTACTGCATTGCCTATTCAATGCAGAAAATTCAAAGGGCTCAGTGTTCGGCTTGATCGAACTATGGGAAAGCGCGTCTTCGGACAACAATAAGTACCATATGGACCTATCTGGCATCAAGCTAATATATCACGGCCACTTCTCACGACCCTCTCTCATGGGGCCCGTTCGCCGATCACTATTATCTCTAATATATTACACTGCGTTTTTATTCCTATGTATGCTGCCGAGCTAGGAGTTGATCCTCAGGCCAATTTCGCGCATCGAGCTGAGTCTCTGGGGCTACTAGGAACAACAGTTTTATGCTTGCCTTCAGGTCCATCTCGGGTTTTAGACTGATACATACCTTGAGGGCTACTGGATATACATCGGCAGAGAATAAACTGCACCAGTTAAAAATATTGACAAAAAATTGACCCACAGTCGGGGTGGTGCACCACCTCGTAAGCAGTCTGGCA
This sequence comes from Triticum urartu, assembly GCF_003073215.2. NCBI lineage: Eukaryota > Viridiplantae > Streptophyta > Magnoliopsida > Poales > Poaceae > Triticum > Triticum urartu. The sequence goes on along the minus strand of NW_024117822.1, from coordinate 11,372 downwards.
TAAAGCTCGGGCGCTAGTGGCTGGCTCCATAGAGGGTATTTCCGGCATTAAGCTCGGCTAAACTCCTTCAAAACTTTTTTGAACCAAGGTCATATGACACCTTAGATAGAGTCCGGCGTTGGAGCCCGGATACAGTCCGACATTGGAGTTTGGACATAGTCCGGCGTTGGAGCTCGGGTACATTCTGGCGTTGGAGCTCGGAAAGTGGTCCAGTGTTGGTGCTCGGCTGCAAAAGATAACTCGAATGCAGTCTGGCGTTGGAGCTCGGACGCAAGAGGACACTGCCTCCTGGGAACAACTTCAAAACCCGAGGTGTGGCATAAAAATAACATGGCACTGATAAAGGCCAAAAACATAAAGGGGCTCCTCGGATACCCGATGTGTAAACTCTTCGGATGCACTTCGACGATTCTCAAGATCGAAGATGAGAAGATTTGTTGAACCAGTTTTCAAGACCGAAGACCGAAGATGAAGAACAGTTCGGAAGAATCGAGGAGCATCCCTAACTTGAAGACGGGTTCATGGGGCTACTGACGGTGTCCTGGACTAGGGGGTACTCACCACATCATCTCCCGATCTGTTAGATTGGGCCGAGGACCCCCATGGTCGTATACTCACGGGCCAGTTCGGACAGCTACCGCATATAAGGAAGATTCCACAAGACTTGGCGATCAAGACAAGGACTTCTCCCCACAGGTGTATTCGGCTAGGACTCTTTTTATCCTAGGCCTCTGGTGCATTATATAAACCGAGGCCAGGCTAGTCGGTAGATATATACAACAATCATAATCATAGGCTAGCTTCTAGGGTTTAGCTCTACGATCTCGTGGTAGATCAACTCTTGTAATACTCATATCATCAAGATCAATCAAGCAGGAAGTAGGGTATTACCTCCATCGGGAGGGCCCGAACCTGGGTAAACATTGTGTCCCCCGTCTCTTGTTACCATCGATCCTAGACGCATAGTTTGGGACCCTCTACCCGTGATCCACCGGTTTTGACACCGACACATATGGCTCCTGCCAGTTGCCGATAACTGTGTTAAAAAACATGATCGTCTCGTACAATAAAATTTAGCATCATGTCTTGACCATATCACATCACAACATGCCCTGCAAAAACAAGTTAGACATCCTCTACTTGGTTGTTGCAAGTTTTACGTGGCTGCTACGGGCTGAGCAAGAACCATTCTTACCTACGCATCAAAAACCACAACGCGGTATAGTGATTGCTTTTTGATCTTCAGAAAGAACCCTGTTCATTGAATCTGATTCAACTAAAGTTGGAGAAACTGACACCCACCAGCCACCTATGTGCGAAGCATGTCGGTAGAACCACTCTCGCGTAAGCGTACGCGTAATGTCGGTTTGGGCCACTTCATCCAACAATACCGCTGAATCAAGAATCAACTAGTGACGGCAAGCAATATGTATATACCCACGCCCACAACTCCTTTGTGTTCTACTCGTGCATATAACATCTACGCATAAACCTGGCTCGGATGCCTCTGTTGGGGAACACAGTAATTTCAAAAAAATTCCTACGTACATGCAAGATCATGGTGATGCATAGAAACGAGAGGGAAGAGTGTTGTCTACGTACCCATGTAGACCATAAGGGGAAGTGTTATGACAACGCGGTTGATGCAGTTGTACGTCTTCACGATCGACCGACTGTCGGTGTCAAAACCAGCGGATCTCGGGTAGGGGGTCCCGAACTATGCGTCTAAGGTCGATCGTAACAGGAGACAAGGGACACGATGTTTATCCAGGTTCGGGCCCTCTCTATGGAGGTAATGCCCTACGTCCTACTTGATTGATATTGATGAATATGAGTATTACAAGAGTTGATCTACCTCGAGATCGTAATGGCTAAACCCTAGAGGTCTAGTTTATATGGCTATGATGAGAAGTATCCTATCTGGACTAAATCCTACGGTTTATATAGACACCGGGAGGATCTAGGGTTAGACAAGGTCGGTTACAAAGAAGGGAATCTACATATCCGGTCGCCAAGCTTGCCTTCCACGCCAAGGAGAATCCCATCCGGACACGGGTGCAATCTTCGGTCTTGGTATCTTCACAGCCCATCAGTCCGGCCCATGGCTAGCAAGCCGGATGCCCGAGGACCCCTTAGTCCAGGACTCCCTCAGTAGCCCCCGAACCAGGCTTCAATGACGAGGTGTTCGGCGCACAGACTGTCTTCGGCATTGCAAGGCGGGTTCCTCCTCCAATGTCTTCCAAGTAATGTGTTAGGCTTTCAATTTAATGACACACCCCTCGGCTTCTGTGCATTTATGACTTCATCCTCCACGTGTCGGGTGAATGCGGGTGGTGAGGGTATTTTTTGCAAATAACACCCTAGCCCTGCAAGAAAGAATGTCTATTTAAAGGGATTGGATCTTAGATCTTTTTGGCATCACGCGGAGAAAATCCTCAGATACTGCCAGGCAAAACCAATCCAACATGGCCAACATTCCCAGCTCCTCTTCCTGTTCCAACCTAGAGAGAGGCGACTAGAAGAGGTGCTCCGTGCCCCACAACCAACTAGTGAAGCTACAAACGCAGGGATTTCTCCCTCCTACAGAGCTGGTATCTGTTCGAGCAGGACTGTCCTCCTTCAACGGCAAAACCCAGGCGGAGGATTTCCCCAATACGTTTGCGGGAGAACGAGTGTGCTTCGTCCCCTATCTTCTGAGGGGCATGGGATTTCCAATTCACCCATTCATCCGAGGGCTTCTGGAGTACTACGGCCTCCGGTTGCATAATTTTACCCTAGCCTCCGTTCTGCACATCGCGGGTTATGTCGCTTTATGCGAACTATTCCTGGGTTGAGAGGCCCATTTTGATTTGTGGAGAAGATTGTTCTGCCTCGTCCCTCGCAATAAAGGTGGGTTAATTTTTGAAGTGGGAGGGCCTGAAGTGTGGCGTATCGCCGAGATCGGATACCTGTCCGGCACGCCGAAGAAAGCTCCCGAAGAGTGGCCTTCCGAATGGTTCTACATCGACAACATCGCTCTACCCGACCCCGTCCGCATGGGGCTCCCCGAGTTTTCAAATGCTCCACTGAAGAAACACCATAGCTGGCGTCCTCGGAGCCTCGAGGAAGAGGATAGTGCAGAGATCAGCCTGCTGCTGGGCTGATCTCGACTGATGCATATATCCGAGCTGCTCGAGATGGGCTTAATAGAGCCACCAAACATCATTAAAAAGAAGTGCAGGTAAGTTTGTTTTGTCTGACTATGATAACCATATGCCAGTAGCCCCCGAGAATTAAAGTAGTTGAAACAACTGATTTAAGGATCAATGTACAACCAGGTGCTTACGAAGAAGAACACCATGTTAACTCAGGAACTAGAAAAATGTCAGCGCCAGCTGTCTGCTGCTAATGCCAAACTGGAGAAACCCAAGAAGGCACCCCCGGTAATGTTTCACTCCATCGAGAAATCATAATTGTATACTAACAATGCTAATCTGGTTGCTTATCGTTGTATTGGTTTGTTAGACCAACTGCGGGAGCAGCTGGACGCCGCTCGAGGTGAAGAACACGGAGCCAAAAAACTGCTAGCAGCGGGCGAGCATGTGTTAACAAAAGTCGTTCAGGAGAAAAAGAAGTTGCAGGATTCGAACACCAAACTTGGCGAAGAACTGAAAGATGTGCGAGCTTAGCTAGCTGACTCCATGAAGGAGAACAAAAAACTACGAGGCGGCATATTCAGTATGTGGCCGCATTTATCTTATAACATTTTGGAAGTAACCGTAGCTGATATAGCTGTGATTGCAGGTGTATTAACGGGCCGCCCTGAAGAGGAGGTGTCCGGATCCTCAAGTGATCTTCTGCAATAGCTGTCCCAGTTGCACGAGCAAGATTGGCAGGCAATGCGGAGTGTAGCCAAGGCCTTATGGCCATACGACTCCCCTCCAGGGAGTATGGAGAAGCTCGTAGAGCTGTTCAAGGGAGCGCGACGGCATATCCCACTGTGGAAGATATAGGCCTACCGAGAGGGTGCGCGAGAAGCCTAGTCCATGATAAAAACGGGGTATACCAAGCTGGATCCGAATCACATGGCCCGGGTCGAACCACTAGGGTCAAATGGGGAAGAAATTCCCGTTATTTTAGTACATGGCCAAGTTGAGGTGGCTGCTAGATACTCACAACAGGATTGTAAGTTAGACCGCCTATTGGACGGTATAGAGGAAGAAGTTTTTGAGTCCTAAGTGACTATGTACTTTCCTTCTAGCTGGATAATGAAAACAATTGTCATGGCCAACCTTTTCGCTTCGACCTCTGGACCCGAAGGTGCGGAGTGTTTGCGAATACCCTAACGGTAGAATATACCGGGGCATGCATGGGAACCAGGCGTAGGGGTCATAGTTTCTTGAACAAACAATGTGTATCCGGCTATTTATGTTATATTACATTATGTACGAAACATCTTCCAAAGAGAATAGTTCCATTAAGGGTTCCTTTCCCTGGGTGTGCATGCGTTTAATGTGCATGTCCGAACTATGATTGAAAAAATCACAGAGTAAGTAACTTCTGGGGTTTCATAATGGAATGAATGCGGGGACATCTTTAATTCGCCGACTGAATATTGCCTTAAGAACACTAGCTTTTAGCTTCACCCAGTCTGAGGTACACATCCGGATGACTCGGCAGTAACAATCACAGAGTGGCTGACTTTATGCCCTAGCCGAACTAACGGGAACGTAGGGCATAAGAACAGCAGCCAGGCAACCCAGCTTGTCCAAACATAAGTCATATCGATGCATATAATGGCAAATGAAAGGTATGTATGGAAAAACGCATATGTGGTGAGCTTCATGCTCAAAGGATAATAGAAAGCTTCTGTACGAGAAGCCCCCAGGTATAATGAACGTACATATGCAGAGATGTAAGCATCAGGTAAGGACGGTCTAGCCGTACTGAAACCGTAAGGCTAAAGAGCAAAACGAAAGAAAAAGATAAAAAACGAAAAGAGGGAAAAATAACGTTAATAACAGGAGGGAGGAGACGAACATAGAGTTCGGCGCTAGGCATAAAATCGTCATAGTCTAGCCGCATTCCAGGGGTTCGGCTCCAGGTGATTGTCTGATGCATCATGCAGGCGGTACGCTCCACCAATGAGAACTTCGTCAATGATGACGGGATCCTCCCACTTGGGCTTGAGTTTGTCCTTTTTCTTCTCCGGCAGGCGTAGAACGGGTTAACCAACCTTATAAGTCTTGGCCCGCACTTCTCTGCTTTGATACCTGCGAGCCTGCTATTGATGAAATGTGAAACGGGCTTTTGCGATGTCGCGCTCCTCCTCCAAGGCATCTAGGCTGTCCTGCCGATCAAGCTCGACTTCTCTTTCTTCGTACATGCGCACTCGAGGTGAGTCATGAATAATATCGTAGGGTAACACTGCTTCTGCACTGTACACCATGAAGAAAGGTGTATATCCAGTAGTGCAGTTGGGCATGGTCCACAACCCCTAGAGTACGGAGTCAAGTTCCTCTACACATTGCTTATTTGATTCTTTCAAAGGCAGCACTAGTCTAGGTTTGATGCCGCTCATAATAAGACCATTAGCCCGTTCGACTTGACCGTTTGTCTACGGGTGATAGACCGAGGCGTAATAGAGTTTAATACCTAGATTAGCACACCAAGTTTCCACTTCATCGGCTGTGAAATTAGAGCCATTATAGGTTATTATGATGTGTGGGACACCATAACGGTGTACCACGCCGGATATGAAATCTATTACCGGCCCCGATTCGGCCATTTTGACTGGTTTGGCCTCTATCCACTTAGTGAATTTATCCACCATGACCAGCATGTACTTTCTCTTATGGCTTCCTCCTTTAAGGGGTCCAACCATATTGAGTCCCCAGACCGCAAAAGGGCAAGTGATGGGGATTGTTTGTAAGGCAGTGGGGGCCTATGGCTTTGGTTGGCGAAGAGTTGGCATCCGATGCAACGTTGGACAAGGTCCTGTGCATCTGCTCGGGCCGTCAGCCAACAAAACCATGTACGGAAGGCCTTGCTAACAAGGGCCCGAGCTGCGGCGTGGTGACCGCCGAGCCCGGCGTGAATCTCGGCCAAGAGCTTCCGCCCCTCTTCCTCGGAGATACATCTTTGAAGAACGCTGGTAGCACTTTTCTTATAGAGCTCTCCGTCATGAACCTTGTAAGCCTTCGAACGCCGAACAATGCAGTGGGCCTCATTCTGGTCCTCAGGAAGCTCCTTCCTGTTAAGGTAGGCCAGGAAGGGTTCGGTCCATGGGGCAATGACTGCCATGATGAGATGCGCCGATGGTGTTATTTCCATGGCTGAGCGTCCGATGATGTTGGTGTTTTCGGAATCTGGGGTTATGTTTGGATCCAGACTAGTTTTGTCATTTTCCCCCTGCCATACCACGGATGGCTTAAAAAGCCTTTCTAGAAAGATATTAGGTGGGACGGGATCGCGCTTAGTGCCTATACGAGCAAGAACGTCCGCCGCTTGATTACTTTCTCGAGCCACATGATGGAACTCGAGCCCCCTCGAACCGGGCCAACATTTTTATGATTACGTTACGATAAGCTGCCATCTTTGGATCTTTGGCGTTGAAGTCTCCATTTATTTGAGATATTGCGAGGTTTAAGTCCCCGCGCACTTCTAGGCGTTGTATGCCCCTGGAGACAGCCATCCGGAGACCATGCAATAAGGCCTCGTATTTGGCTGCGTTATTGGAGTATGTGTATAGTATTTGGAGTACGTACTGAACGACGTCTCCAGTAGGGGACGTTAAAACGACGCCCGGTCCTGGCCCTTCCAGCATTTTGGAGCTGTCGAAATACATAACCCAATTGGAATATGTGCCGTACTCTTTAGGGAGTTCGGCCTTTGTCCATTCGGCGACGAAGCCAGCGAGTACTTGGGATTTAATAGCTCGATGTTGTTTGTATGTAATATCAAATGGAAGGAGCTCAATGGCCCATTTGGCAATCCGGCCCGTGGCATAGTGGTCGTTTATAATGTCATTGAGTGGTACTTCGGAAGCCACCGTGATCGAACACTTCTGGAAGTAGTGACAGAGCTTTCGGGATGCCATGAAGACCGCGTATGCTATCTTTTGATAATGGGGGTACCGGGATTTGCATGGTGTAAGGACAGTGGATACGTATTATACTGGCTTCTGAAGCGGGAATTTGTGTCCGTCCTGTTCTCATTCGACGACGAGCACGGCGCTCACCACCTGATGTGTTGCCGATATGTATAGCAACATCGGTTTGCCGACATTTGGCACGGACAGGATTGGGTTGTTCACAAGAAGGGTTTTTATTCCCTCCAATCCGGTTGTTGCCGCGTCTGTCCACTCGAAGTGATCGGTTCGCCATAGAATATGATAGAGTGGCAGTGCCTTTTGTCCCAATCTGGAGATAAAGAGGCATAGAGCTGCCACGCAACCCGCGAGCTTTTGGACTTGTTTAAGGTCTGTCGGCGTAGCCAATTGTGACAGAGCTTGGATTTTGGCTGGATTTGCTTCAATTCCTCTATTGGAAATGATGAAGCCCAGCAGTTTTTCGGCGGGGACGCCGAAAACACACTTTTCAGGATTGAGCACGATATCATTCGCGCAGAGGTTATCGAATGTGAGACGTAAATCATCTATTAATGTTTCGACGTGCTTGGTTTTGATGACGACATCGTCCATGTAGGCTACAACTGTCTTGCCGATCTGCTTCTCCAGGCATGTTTGAATCATGCCTTGGTATGTGGCCCGGCGTTCTTGAGCCCGAAAGGCATGGTGTTGAAGCAGAATGGCCCATATGGGGTAATGAATGCTGTTGCAGCTTGATCGGACTCCTTCATTTTGATCTGATGGTATCCGAAATATGCATCCAGGAAACATAGTGAGTCGTGTCCTGCGGTAGCGTCTATGATTTGATCAATGCGGGGGAGGGGGAGGGGATCCTTAGGGCAGGCCTTATTGAGGTCTTTAAAATCGATGCACAACTGCTAGGATTTGTCCTTCTTCGGTACCGTCACCAGGTTTGCCAGCCAGTCCTTATGGAAGGTCATGCTGCTTTGCTCAATGCGGCTCCTGTCTATTTCCATTTTGTGGAGTGTATCTTCGTAGATGAGGTTTAGTCTGTTGCGGCCGTCCATAAGGACTTTGGTAAGTCGAAAGCTATCCACAATTGGACTGAGGACCAAGGCGACTAGTGCTCAGACTGCCCTGTATTTTGGTTCGTCGCCGGCATTAAAAGTTATAGCCGTGTCATTCCAAGGGTTTATCGCTTCTATTTGACAGACTTTGGTGAGTCCGTGTAGTGTCCTCTTGCGCCTATTGTCTCGAAGACCGTCAGTACTTTGGGGTCGTTGTCCTCTAGGGGGTGTTGTTCTCGGTTACTCCTTGTGAGGATATCATCGCCGCTCTTGGCCACTTGCCGGAGTATCCAACATGCTCTAAGGCTATGTGTTGGTATGTTATACGGTGTTGCGTGTATTTTTCATGGCCCATCGAGCCTTCCTTCCAGAACGGTTCCGCGCCCCATACTGGACTTGTATTTCTTTACTATTGAACCGGGGGTGTTGCAATGGTGCGCCCTTTTCGCCTGAATGAAGGGTTGAGTGGGGACCGATGATTCCCAACGAGCTACTTGAGTTTTCCAGGCACTTTCCATTGCACTATACTTCTGTACGATGGTTGCGAAGTCAGCAAAGTATAGGATGCGACGATGGTTGATAGCGTTGAGGATTCCTTCGTCCCTGCAATTGTTGCGGAACACTGAGATCGCTTCCTCCTCGCGACAATCTTTAATCTTGTTTTTGACAAGAAGGAATCTAGCCCAGAAGTGGTGGACTGTTACCTAAGACTGCTATTTTATGCTCATGAGAGCCCTTGTATTCGGGTGGGTGGGTGGATTTAAATCTGAACCCTGCCCCAGTTTTGGATCCGGACTCTGAAGGCCTTCCGAACTTAATAGATCGGGCTCCGGGATGTCCACTAATTTCTTAGGCCCGTCGTCTGATTCTATGTTCAGAGGGTAGGATGCTTCACCTCGCGGGTAGGTATCCGGCTCTTCGAGACCGGAGATCCAGACATAGTCCGTCCTCAATATGGAGGAAGAGTTATCGACTCGCTCTTCGACTACCGCTATCTGGTGGGTGATCGGCGGAGATTTGATTTCTCTCTAATCAGGTTTAAACCCAATCCGATCCTAGTCTGTAGCGACCCCCAGGGCGGTGATGCGATCTAGGAGCTCGTTTAAAGACGAAAGCTCTGCTGGATCCATCTGCTTGGAGTGTTCGAAGTTGATACGAAGGGGGTTTTCGATGACCCGAGAGGTCACCGTCGGCTTAATGACTGAACGGGCGGTCATAGTAAAGCCGCCCAGCCGGAGGGTTTGGCCTGGAGCCAGGGTTCCTCCGGTGGTGATATTATCCTTGAGAACAAGGCGAGACATCGATCTTGTTGTCGACGGCATAGTGGAACTCTCAATGAAAGCACTGTAGGATCGAAAGTATGTCTAGAGGGGGGGTGATTAGACTACTTGACCAAATAAAAATCTAGCCTTTTCCCAATTTTAGTTCTTGGCAGATTTTAGCTATCTTAGTACAAGTCAAGCAATCTCCACACAATTCAAGCAAGCATGCAAAAGAGTCTCCTTGCCCTTACAAACTCCTTGGTTCAACTCCACAATCTTGTTGGAGGCTCCCAAGTGACACCTAGCCAATCTAGGAGACACCACTCTCCAAGAAGTAACAAATGGTGTGTTGATGATGAACTCCTTGCTCTTGTGCTTCAAATGATAGTCTCCCCAACACTCAACTCTCTCTCACAGGATTTGGATTTGGTGGAAAGAAGATTTGAGTGGAAAGCAACTTGGGGATGGCTAGATATCAAGATTCATATGGTTGGAATGGAATATCTTGTCCTCAACACAAGTGAAGGTGGTTCTCTCTCAGAAAATGTGTATTGGAAGTGTAGGTATGTTCTGATGGCTCTCTCCACGAATGAAGAGTGGGTGGAGGGGTATATATAGCCTCCACACAAAATCTAACCGTTACACACAATTTGCCAAACTCGGTGGGACCGAATGGTTAAACTCGGTCGGACCGATTCAGCAAACCTAGTGACTGTTAGGATTTTCGGTGGGACTGAGATGCAACTCGGTAGGACCGATATGGTTAGGGTTAGGGAATAATGTAATCTCGGTGTGACCGATTACACAAACTCGGTGGGACCGATTTTGGTAATAAGCTAACCAGAGAGTTGGTCAGGTAAACTCGATGGGACCGATTCGCTCATCTCGGTGAGACCGAAATGTTACAAAAGTGAAACAGAGAGTTTACATTGCAATCTCGGTGGGACCGATCGCTCATCTCGGTAAGACCGAAATGTTACGAAGGGAAACAGAGAGATTACAATCCCATCTCGGTGAGACCGAGATCCCTATCGGTGAGACCGATTTGCCTAGGGTTTGTGGCAGTGGCTATGACATTTGAAACTCGGTGGCGCCGGATAGAAAGAATCGGTGGGGCCGAGTTTGACTTTTGGTTTAGGTCATATGTGGATGTGGGAAGGTAGTTGAGGATTTTGGAGCATATCACTAAGCATTTTGAGCAAGCAAGCCATTAAGCAACACCTCATCCCTCGTTGATAGTATTGGCTTTTCCTATAGACTCAATGTGATCTTGGATCACTAAAATATAAAATGTAGAGTCTTGAGCTTCAAGCTTGAGCCAAACTTTTTGTCCTTAGAATTTTGAGGGATCCACTTTCCTCATCCATGCCATCCATTCATTGAGCTTTTCCTGAAATATTAATCTTGGAATAATGTTAGCTTAATGAGCTATATGTTGTTAGGAATTACCAAAACCACCCAGCCACCTAGGAATAGTTGCACTTTCAATCTCCCCCTTTTTGGTAATTGATGACAACATATAGATCAAAGCTTCGACAAATGATAATAAGAGTGAAAAACATTGTCGCTTTGAGAAGTATGTGAAAAGCAAGAGCTCCCCCCCCTAAATTTGTGCATAGTTTAAGATTTGCTTTGGACTGCAAATGCACAATGAGTTAGAATCATGGGTTACTCTTCCATGTCACATACATCTTGGTGGAGCGCTCAAAATAATTAAGATTGAATACATGCACTCATCACCAAGCAAAGTGAATGATCAAATAGGAATAAAATGATAGTATCATCCAACAAGCATTAATGTAGCATATGATCAAACACATGATCATCCAAGTACCACACAGACAAAAAGTATCTCAAACAAGCAAAGCAAATAAAGTTCAACCACCAAAGCAAGAGAGAATAAAAAGCAACACTCTCTCTCGAAGCCTATGATCTATACATGTTTCTCCCCCTTTGGCAACAAGTTACCAAAAA
>NW_024117821.1:0-11882 GCF_003073215.2 Triticum urartu | reverse complement strand
GCAGGATCACCATCGAAGGACCATGATGGTATTATTTCCTGCTCATATCCAAGATCGCCATGGATGTGACCCATGATGATCGGAGTGCCTCGAGATGCGCGGAGCAGGTAATCGCTTATTTTATCTTATTTGACGCCAGGAAATTATTCTGGGGTTTATAGCAGTTCTTGCTTGCATTGTAACCGCTGGCTGAAAAGCTCGACTAGGATCATATCGGTAGAGGAAGCAGCAGTAGTAGTAATAGTAGTAGTAAAACAACGGATTCTAATAACCGAGTGAGTCTGTATCGTGTTGTCGAGGATGGTAGTAATTAGTTTGATTAACCTGGCTAATGGATGTACCATTTGCGTTTTACTGTTTCCATCCATGCTTCTCATGGCAGGGAAATTACCATGCTCCCAGACATGAGTAGCACCATCTCTATGTATCGTATCAATCATCAGTATATAGTATATGTATGTATATGTAATCGCCCTCTGATGTTGCAACTGGTATTACCATTATGTATTTGGTGTTTACCTGAAAAAGAATCTGCTGTCTGTTTCAACTTGCATGCACTGAGTCAGACCTTGGCCAAGCACTGATAACTGCTCCCTGCCTCCATAAATAGACTTGCGTTTTGGTTGCCCGCGGTTACCGCAGCAAGGCAGCATATAAGATGTGTCACCTTCCATTCACCTCACCTCATCTCACCTAGCTAGCAACAGAGACCAAATCTCTGCATCTTGCGGCGAGCTTTCTTTCACCAGAAGCGGGGGGCGATGGAGCCGATGGCGATCATGACGGTTACCGGCGGCGTGCTCGGGCCGGTCTTCGTGCTGCTGTCGCGGATCCAGCCGGTCGTCGACTTCTTCCGGCGGCTCTGCGACTGTCTCCGCCACCCTAGCCGCCGCCCCGCCAGGCCGGTCGTAGCGCCGTGGAAACGTCAGGCTGCACAGGAGTGATATTTTTCTATGGAATTTTCTGTTCTAACAGAAAGAGAGAGATAGGTGTTCACTGTGGATGGATGGATGATTGAGCCATATGCAGTATGTACGTGACTGCATGTTCTTGTTTTACCGGGTGTACGTATATATACATATGCTTATTATGGAAACAAAATTAATATTCCTACTATCAGCTTGTACAAACAAATTACGGAAACAGTTTGTCTAATTCACATCTAGATGTTTTTTAAGGATGTCACATCTAACCTCCCACAAGTATATAATGCATCAACAAGAAATAAAAAAAAACTAGGACAAAAAAAATAGACCACAAACAGAGTGAAAATCAGCTTAGATGTGGCATAACTATATCACATCTAGATGTGTCCTAGACAGACCCTTACGAAAATGTTCTTCCTGAGAATCTTGATCTTGAGGTTAATGATTTAGTTAGCACACCTGTGAGTGCTTCTTTCTGTAAGCCAGTGGGCACTGCTAATGCTTGCAGAAGAACACCCACCGTACTGACTAAGACCAAGACTTGTGGCTTATCTCACCCTTTTAAAATTGCTTAGTTATGATAGGTCTAATTTGGAATATTAGGGGCCTTGGACAACCTGGGGAAATTCAGTGCCTATGTGATACTATTGCCAAAACTAACCCTGACTTTATTGGGTTCCAAGAAACTAAAAGAGAAGTTATTGCTGAGGGTTTCCTCAAAACTATTGACAAATTTAATGACTATGCTTGGCACTTTTTACCTGCTGATAATACTACTGGTGGGATCCTTTTGGGCTTTAAAGAAAATGTTTTTGAGATTATTGGTTTTATTAACCAAAGATTTTCTATTGTAGCTACTATCAAAAATAAGACTGATGGATTTATTTGGCAGATGGTGTTGGTTTATGGTTCTGCTTACTTAGAATTTAAGATGGATTTTATAGCCGAGTTGCATGATACTTTGAATGTTGCTTCTTATCCTATTATGGTGTGTGGGGATTTCAATTTAGTTAGAAATGAAACTGAGAAAAGCAGTGGGCATGTTAATCAACAAACTACCTTCCTCTTTAATGACTGGGTCAATAGATGGGCCCTGATGGAAATTTCTATTTCTAATAGAGTCTTCACCTGGTCTAATAATCAGAGCTCTCCAATTTTTGCTGTCCTTGATAGAGTGTTCACTTCTGTGGACTGGGATGCTCATTTTCCCTTTTCTACCTTGACTGCTCTTCCCGGGGTTGGGAGTGATCACACACCTTTAGTACTTGATACTGGTGCTAGGGCTCCAACTAACCCCAAACCATTCAGGTTTGAGAAATGGTGGTTAGCCCAACCTGGGTTCCACCAGGTGGTTACAGAAGCTTGGAATTCCGTGGCCTCCTCTAAGTCTTCTGCTGACAATTGGATGATTAAAGCTAAAGTGCTTAGGAAAAAATCAAGGGTTGGAACATTAACAGAGAAGCTGCTTTAAAAAAAAAGAAAAAGGCACTCCTTATGGAGTTTGATGCCCTTGATGTCCTCTCTGAATCTCAACAGCTTTCTGCGGATGATTCCGAGAGGATGAAAAATGTCAAACAAGAGCTTGATGATATTTGGAAAAAAGAAGAGACTGCCTTATGGCAGAGATCGAGGGACGGGAAAATCTTAGAGGGGGATAGGAACAATGCCTATTTTCAGGCTCTTGCTAACCATGGACATAGAAAGAACCATATTACTGAACTGAACAGCCCAGGGGGGTGGTTACTTCCACCAAAGATATGCTTGATGTGGCTACTTCCTTTTATAAGGAGTTGTTTGCTTTTGAACCTAGACCTGACATTCATTTAGATGCTGATTTCTGGGAGGTGGATGAAATGGTTTGTGATGAGGAAAGAGAAGCCCTAGAGTAGGGATGGCAATTTTATCCATGGATCTGGATACCCAAGGATACCCGACCCGGTTGGGCAAGGGTATGGAGCACATTTCTGCCCATGGGTCCGTGGATATGGATACCCACGAACAGCCGGGTTGGGCATGGTTATAGTTTGTGCTCCATGGATATCCAATGGATACTTGTATGACATGTGGGGCCATATGCCGTGACAGTAGAAAGAGCAAATCAAAGGGAAATGGCAAGAAATATGCAACTTGTGCCATGAGCCATATGCTGCAGAATCAACCTCTGGTATGTCACACTTAAGGACTCATCGTATTACTTGTCGCCTAATTATGCATGTAGCTTATGTTGTCATTTGTGAGTGAATGATGACGAGTTAATTTGATCTTTGGAAAGGCTTCATGCTGACTTTTCTATGCCCATGGAGCTGCATGGGTATGTGGGTATCCAGCGGGTTTGGGCATGGGCACAAGTTGTGCCCATGGATAATTTGGTGGATGGGCTGAGGGTAGGAAGATGGGTCATGGGTTGGATTTGGACCAGCTCCACCCGCCCCAAACCCGACCCATTGCCATCCCTACCCTAGAGAGATCTTTTTCTGAAGATGAAATCAAACAAGCTATAATGAGTTCTTTTGCCAGTGGTGCTCCTGGCCCTGATGGCCTTTCTTTTTTATTCTACCAAACTTTCTGGGATTTAATTAAAGAGGATTTTATGTGGATGGTTAGAGATTTTGAGATTGGTGTTCTAGATATGTATAAGCTGAACTATGCCATCATTACCCTCATTCCTAAAGTTCCTATGGCTAGAGATATGAAAAACTTTAGACCTATTAGTTTAAGCAATTGTGCTGTTAAAATTTTCTCCAAGGCCATGACCACTAGGGTCTCCCCTTTGTGTGACAAACTTATTTCATCTAACCAAACTGCCTTTATTAAAGGTAGGTTCATTTTGGAAAGTGTGGCTATGGCTCATGAGGTCATTCATGAGATTCATAGGTCTGGTTCCAGTGGTTTAATCCTTAAGCTAGACTATGAGAAAGCCTATGATAGAGTAAGTTGGGATTTTCTGAAGGAAATGCTTCTTTCTAGAGGCTTTGGCAGTAAATGGGTGGGGTGGGTGATGTCTACTATTCACCAGGGGACATTCCAGGTCAGAATTAATGACACCAATGGCCCTCAATTTGCTGGTGGTAAAGGTTTAAAACAAGGCGACCCCCATTCACCCCTGCTGTTTAATTTGGTGGCTGATGTTTTTTCTAAAATGCCGCAGAAAGCTGTTAATAATAACTTGATATGTGGGCTTCTGCCTAATGCAATTCCTGGGGGAGTGGTCAGCCTGCAATATGCTGACGACACTATCCTGTTCCTTGACAATTCTGTAGAGTGTGCCAAGAACCTGAAGTGGATATTAACTTGCTTTGAGAAACTTTCTGGTTTGAAAATTAACTTTCACAAAAGTGACCTACATACTATCAATGTACCTGATCAAATGGCTAAGGAATTTGCTCAGGTGTTTTGCTGTCAGCTGGGGGATTTCCCCTTTAAGTACTTAGGTGTGCCTCTGCACTTTAAAAAACTTAGAAAAGAAGACTTGCAACCCATTATAGACAGGATTATCAAGAATATAGCTGGGTGGTTGGGGAGATTTCTCTCTTGTAGAGGCAAACTGATCTTGCTTACTACCTACATTGCTAGTATCCCTACCTATCTGATGTCTATTGTTAAATTTCCTAAATGGGCCATTGACATGATTACTTCTCAGATGTCCCATTTTTTCTGGGGGAATGTGGGAGATACTCATAAATATCATCTTGCTAGCTGGGGCCTGATCTCCAGGAGGAAGGATTATGGTGGTTTGGGGGTACCCAATCTTAGGGATTTCAATATGGTCCTCCTGGCTTCCTGGGGAAAAAGATTTTTTGATGATAGAGCTAGTGACTGGAAAAAGATTCTGGCTTACAAATATAATGTTGATAACCCAAACCTCTTTAGTACTAGAACTACCACGGGATCCCCATTCATGAAAAGCTTATCCTGGGCTTTGACAGCAGCTAAAAACTTCTATAGGTGGATCCCTAGAGATGGTAAGACAATTGCCTTTTGGCATGACACGTGGATTGGGGATTGTTCCCTGAAAACTGCCTTTTGGGACTTGTTTGAAATCTGTCAACAACAAGAAGCTACTCTGGCTCAAGTGTGGGTTGGGGGTGAACTCCAACTAACCTTTAGGAGATGTGTGAATGGAGAAACTCTATCCAGATGGAGTGATCTTGTTAATCTAGTGAAACAAGTTGTTTTATCTGATTCACCAGATCAGCCTGTTTGGCGGCTGGAACCATCTGGTAAATATTCCATCAAGTCTTTTTACAAACTTATTAACTTTGGAGGGATCACTTCTGAGATGAGAGATGATATATGGAAAATTAAAGTCCCCCCTAATATTCATGTCTTCCTTTGGTTGATCTATTACAATAAGAGCCTGACCAGAGACAACTTAGCCAAACGTAGACATGTAGAGGATAAGACTTGTGTCTTCTGTGAGGAATTAGAAACTATCCAACATCTGTTTTTTAACTGCATTGTTGCCAGGCAGGTTTGGGAACTGTTAGCTGAATGCTTTAAGATTAGTGTACCTGACTCTTTTACTGTGTTATCCTCCTTCTGGAGGAAACGAAAACAATGTGAAGCTTTGAATATATCTGCTACTGCTGCCTTGTGGAGCTTATGGCGTTTGCGAAATGATTTTGTTTTTCAGGGGCGAAGATGGCAAAGTATACGCTGTGTTTTGAATCTGTTGGGGGCAACGACCAGGCAGTGGAAAATCCTATGCTTAGAAAATCAGGGTGTGCTTCTCCTTCGGTGTTTAAAGCTGCTGGACTATCAAAGAGGGGAATTGCTTAGAATCGCCTGGAGCTGAATGGGATAAAAAGAGCACCCTGGACCCATAGTTGGGGCACGTATGACTAGTTGTCTAGGGCTAGCATATGTGTTTTTACTGGCTATGCATCCATTCGTGAGACTTGTGTTGGAAAACACCAACTGTAATAGGGATAGTTGTTTGAACCCTGCTCATGTTCTCGTCTGTGACAGCTACTCATTGGCTGTTGCCGAGCGCTGCTTAACAGTCTGTGTGTGTTGGTTTGCCTTGGCTTTCAATAAAAAGTTGGGGCGGGGGGAAACCCCTCTCATTTAAAAAAACAAATTACGGAAACACTGACAAATCTGACACTTTTCATGACAGTTTATATTGGCGCGATGATGGCAAATTTAGTTTACAAGCACGACAATTTTCTAACAAAATAAAATAAAATAATAAACTCAGGCAAATTTGCCATGTTTGTCCTTTAAACTTCCTTGAAGAACATGATTTGCCATGGTAAAAAAACCTGACATCGGATTTATAGTGGAGTCCACAAATTAAGTACTATGAAAAAAAGCAATAACCATCTGAAAGAAAATGTTGGAATAATCGGGTGTTCTAAAGCAAGTACTTATGAAAATGGGTGTTAGACAACCCGTGATATCATATGATATCATATGAAAACTAGCATTCGGTGAAAACCGGTGAAGACCAGGGTATATGGCACCATGAAGATATACCACTTTCGTTAAGAGACAAACACAGAGAGGGGAGGACGACGACCAGGCAGCGCCAGCGGCGAACTGAACTAGGCGGTACTAGCAATGTCGAATAGCGACATTGCACATTCTGAGAATGTCACTTAACAACATTTTAAGTTACAAAATATATGTAATGTGATGCATTTTAGGTCACTATAGTTGTTAACTAATATATAGTATTTCCTCTGTAAATGAATATAAGACATTTTAACTCACTACTTTAATGATTGAAAACATTTTATATTAATTTATAGGGAGAGTAGTTGGTAATTATCATGCTGATACATGTTTTTGGTTAGATTAAATACATCTTAAATTGCCCCATAGATTTGAAGGAAATGACAGAAAAAGAAGAAGGCAGCCGTTTGGCAACACTGTATTTACACACATGCCTAACCAGCGTCACTTCATATGATGGATGACGGTCGATGATACGGCGAATCTACTAGAGTTAGTCTTAGGCAATACTACTTAGAGCATCTACCCTTGTTGTTCCGCTCTGTCCATGTCTGACGGACGGCTGAGCCCCTCGAACTGGAGATGCGGTCGCCAGCGAGGTAGAGTAGAACATGGGACACTGGTCGGCTCACGGGACTCGAGTCACCGTCGTCTCCCATGGCCTGCTCTTCCTCATGGAGTCCGTGCCATGCACATCGCTGATGGATGTGAGGTCGATGATGGATATGTTGTGGTCGGAGCCGGCCATATCCACCACGACGCGTTGCGGTGCCAGGGGTTGTCGGGCACCATACGCGATGCCGGAGAGTGCGACTCCGCCTCGCCAACGTCCACCGCGAGGGCTTTCGCAGCGTCCCGCGCCCGCTGCCTCGCACGGCAGGCACGCCGTGCCATATTTGCGTCAAACGAGGCCCAATCATTCGCCTCTGCCTCGGTGCGCCAACAAAGCGGCTGTGCATCCGCCATGGCGTTCTAACGCCAGACACCGGACCGCCTTCGGTGAGTCAGTGGCGACACGCCTCACACCGAATCCATGCTCCATCTGGGTGGACGCAATGAATTCCCGTCGGATGGAGTCTGACCGCTGTCGTAGGGCGACTCCTCCCGGGAGCAGCGGAGCGTAAAGCAGACGGCCATCTCCTCATCAGGGCCACATGTCACGAGCTCCGGATCAACGGATCAGGAGGTGTAGGACTTGGATCCGCTGCCCGCCATGCAAGAGTAGGTGGAAGATTGCCGGACGGGAGCTTGTGGACGGAGGGGAGTGAACTGGAGAGGTGGAGTGGAATACGGCTAGGGTTTTGTCCGGAGTGCAGATATGATCCAATTTATATGGAGTCATGTGGGCCAGAGTGGGCCACATCCGATGTGTTGGACTGTATGGGGGTCCCATATCCGCCCCACATATGAACTCGATATGGGGTTATCGGTCAGTCCGGACGATTGGGCCGGATATGGGGCATCAGATTGGCTGCCTGGCAAGGGGGGGGAGGGGGGACCAGCAGGGGCTACGGCTCCCCCCAACATGCAGAATATTTTTGAAGATATACTCTGCATGGAGTATATGTAAAGAGCTATGTGGCTGCTTGTACATCCCTCTCCCGAACAGCATTTTGACAAACTAGAGTATAGCGTTGCTCACAGACGATCCCACTGAATGATGTGGTGAAAAGTGCAACACAGACACGAGTTACACTTCCCTGTGCCTCCTTTTTATTCCTGCAGTTTCTCTTCTCTCTCCCATCGCCAAAAAAAATGTAGTACGAGGCTAAATACACAAGGACAAGGCAAAATCTGGTGTGGTGGTGTTGTAGTTTCCTCTAAAAAAAATCTGGCGTTGTAATTTATAAATAACTATTGGTTAATTCGTTTTTAAAATAATTTTAAAAGTTCACACCGGCATTTTATTCAACTTAAAACCTACAAAAATCAGTTATTGCTGGATTAAATAGAAAGAAATGTATATGCAGTTCAATTGATGATTGTTAGTTCATCATCATCTAATTGCATATTTTGCTTCCATGGTATCTATGTGACGTATTTATGTTACCAATACTTTCTCAGTAACAATAGTGCATATTTCGCTATACATACGCGCAGCTCATTCAAATATATTTTCCCAAAAAAAAAATCCATACATCTTGTTGAACTTCAGAGTTTGCTCAATGTTCGGCCCCCCTTGTGCATAATTCCTGGCTCCGCCGTTGCTACCTGGGCATTCAGACGGATATGGGTCCGGTTGTAAACACTCTTGGCAAGTTGGACGGAAAGTCAGACCGAGCAGGAGAGGGATCGTGGATGGTGGATAATCAATCTTCTTTTTTACTAGGTGTACTACGTATATACATGTGGATGTTATTCGAAAGATCTACCAGAATAATTTTCTGAAATATTAACACCACGCCAATCTCCTGCTCCATATAATACAGCATCTCGATAAGATCCATCTATTTTTGTACGTAGAGAAACATTAACAATCTTGCCGCAGTTCACTCGTCCCAAAATAAGTATCTCAAACTTAATGCAACTTTGTATAAAGTTAATATAAAGTTGAGAGACTTATTATTTTAGGACGAAGGGTGTAGATCGACCCCTCTCGTGTCATTACGTACTATCAGAAACGTGCATCGATCAAGAAGCCACGAACTCACAGCTTTGCCCATCATCAGCTATGGCGCATGTTCCATCAAAGAGTAGTGACCCAGAGAGCGCCACCAAAGAAGATGTTCCATCCCAAACCCTCAATGATCTCATATTCTCACTCCCCACGATTCAAAGGGTGGTTGCAACCACCGATCCAATACAAGAAGTACTGGTTCAGGCCGCACATACTCAAAGGGATCCTGTTGGTTCAAGATAGGAGTACCTTCAACAGCCGCCCCGACGACATCATCCTCGCCACAAAGTCCAAATGTGGCACTGCGTGGCTCAAGGCTCTCGCCTTCACCATCGCCAACCGCTCCCACTACAGCTTTGCCAACCACCCCCTCCTCACTCGCAATCCTCAACACGTCATGCCTTTCATCGAGATTCTTGGTGCCGGCATTGATCATACTGCCATCGAGGGACACCCTTCTCCAAGGCTTCTCGCCACATACATTCTAGTGTCATTACACCCCCCATTGGACGAGGGTTGTCGAATTGTGTACCTGTGTCGGGATCCCAAGGATGCATTGGTGTCAAGGCTGCACTTTAAAAATAAGGCTTATGATGGCTTCAACTTTGTCGATGGACAAGGCTTTCAGTGAGTTCCGCGATGGCCCTATGGCCCCTTCTGGGATCACTGCCTCGAGTACTGGAAGGAGAGCCTAGCCAGACCTAGCAATGTCCTTTTCTTGAAGTATGAAGATATTACGACAGATCCGATGGAAGTCGTGAGGAAGCTAGCGAAATTCCTTGGGGTCCCGCTGACCGAAGAGGAGGAGATCTCTGGTGTTACCCGAGAGGTGATGAGGCTGTGCAGCTTTGAGATGCTTACTAGCGTAAAGGTTAACAAGGCACGTGGCGTTGCTCACGGAAACAATGTGTACCTCGACAATTCTTTGTTTTTCAGGAAAGGAAAAGTCGGAGACTGTAGCGACCAGACCTCAACCAGTCTGATCTCTGTGCATTAGTGTCATCCTTGGATCAGTAATGCTGACACACACAGTACTTGAAGGATTTATAACAGAGTAGCAATCACACACTTATTACATCAAATGTCTCAAAAGAGAACTTATTACAATAAATATGGCTTAAGGCCATCTAATAACGATAACAGCGGAAGGTTTGAAAGATAAGTGAGTCCATCAACTCCAACGGCATCACTGAGTATAGAACCACGACCTAAAGGCACCTTACTCGTCGTCTGAAAAGTCTACAACATGAACGTTGCAGCCCGAAAACGGGTCAGCATATGGAATATGCTGGCAATGTAACACATAGAGAGTAATGAAAGAATAATGCTATACTACATGCATATATGGCTGGTGGAAAGCTCTATGGTTACAGTTTTTGCATAAAGCCAATTTTTCCCTACTGCAAAGGAATAAATTTTATTTAACTATCATGGTGGTTGTTAAACATTGAGAAGATAGACATCCTCTCAATCCCAATTTAGCATCATCTTTAAAACCCAACAATATTAATTAAGGTAACATGATGAGATTCACATGATAATCCAAGTACTAGATATTCAAGACGTCCATAATCGGGGACACGGCTAACCATGATTAGTTTATACACTCTACAGAGGTTTGCGCACTTTTCCCCACAAGACTCGATCTCCTCCGTTGGGATTCCCGCACTACATGGTGTTTGAGAAACGGATGACCGAGACATAGTCTTTTAGAAGCGCTAGCACCTTACGATCGGGTAGACCGTTACACCTACTTTCCCCTACATCTGCTAGTCTACCACTGTAAGAGTTCGCACGACTTAATCAACTATGCTAGAGCCCATAGTAGCTTGTGGCTGCACACGGAAGTTTCTAGTATGAATAATCTCATGATCCCTTTGAATCTAGGTGGCGGTCCATAAAGAAAAACAGGCAATCGCTACAATACCCAGGTGTCTCAATCCACCCAGATGTGTGTTCAAGTTGCCACCTCAAATAAACCATTAATATAACAATCTCACATCTGTCATGGATACACTCACCCAATCCACGTCTACTAGCATAGCATGGCATAATAAGCAAACGTAGAGATAACTCCCAAGGGTTTGATAATAAAACAGGTAATAGGTACTACCTCATCTACTTCCCAAACCCACAATTTAGTTAGATCCTAATCATGCAATGTTTGAGGATTGATCTAATGCAATAAAAACTGGGTAGTAAGAGGTATGATCAAGGTGTTACTTGCCTTGCTGATGATCCGTGAAACTTAGAGATTCGAAGTAGCAAGCGGCGCACTCTGGGTACTCTATCGCAATCAAACAAGCATACAATAAGTACTCATCTAATGCATGGGTAAAACTCAAATAAGAGAACTAACCAGAAAGTTCAACTTAAGAACTCCGATTTACAAAAAGAATCAAATTAAACAAAGCAACGAAAGTCAAACGGCGAAAGAAAGAAGCTTCGTTTGCTAATCTTGACCTAGGTCGAATTTTACAGAAGCAAAAACTTGTTTGAGTTGGTTAAACGGAAAGAGGGTTTCGAGACGAAACTCTAGGCGCTTGAATCGTCTAATTCCGATAAACGAGCGAAAAGTTAAACTAAAACGAAAATCGGATCAGAAATCGCGATCAGAAATAATCACGGATAAATCCGAGAAAAAGAAAAACAACGAACAGATTAACGAACGGACGTTCGTTATCTGTAACTAAATGGTGAACGCGTTTGTTAGAACGAACTAAAGAGTGAACGCTCGCTGGATTAAATAAATCGGAGAAAAAAACGGTCTAAAAAAATAAAACTAGGGTTTTCTAAAAACCGGATTGGTTTTTCTCATAAAACCGGGGCGGCGGGCGGCTACCTTGGCTCGGGCTCCGGCGAGGTTCCGGCGGGGCTCCGGG
>NW_024117820.1:0-16073 GCF_003073215.2 Triticum urartu | reverse complement strand
CCACCAGGCCTACCCCGTGGCTGTCGGTCCGCCTCCCTCTGCACCAACCTGGGATCAGCAGCAAGCCCTGTCGACGCACTTCGCCAACCTCCAGTGGCAGCCGCCGCCTTCCAACGGTGAGTGGTTCATGGATACAGGCGCCAGCTCCCACGTTGCCAACTCCTCCGGTAACCTCACCAATCTTTCCTCCTCAGTGCATTATCCTTCTAGTATTACTGTTGGCAATGGTTCGTCGATTCCTGTAGTTGCTACCGGCTCTACCTCTCTCCCGCCATTCAACCTTAATCACATACTAGTCTCTCCCTCCATAATTAAGAATCTTATTTCAGTTCGGCGCTTTACTATCGATAATTGGTGTATTGTCTCTTTTGACCCCTTTGGCTTCTCTATGAAGGACATGGCAACGGGGAAGGTTATCATGAGGTCCAGTAGCTCCGGCGACCTATATCCATTCCTTCCACATAATGGCGGCTCCACGGCTCTCTCTGTTTCGAGCTCCGGCGACATATGGCACTTGCGGCTAGGCCATCCCAGTCGTGCTTCCCTTTCCTTTTTAGCAAACAACCTTTTAGATTCATGTAATAAGGTGCAAGGTTCTTCGGTGTGTGAATCTTGTCACATAGGCAAACAACCACGATTACTATTTTCTTCTTCTACTTCGCAAACCACTGCTCCTTTCCAAATTATTCATTGTGATTTGTGGACCTCACCCGTGTGTAGATTTTCCGGTTTTCAATACTATCTTGTTGTGCTTGATGATTTTACTCATTACTCTTGGGTGTTTCCCCTCCGCCAAAAATCCGACACCGCGCCCACCCTACTACGCTTCTTCTCCTACGTTCACACTCAATATAACCTCTCTGTTAACTGTGTGCAGTGTGATAATGGCGGCGAGTTTCTCTCCTTCCCCCTCCGCGACCACTTCTCTCGCCACGGTGTCATCTTCCGACTCTCCTGCCCATATACATCTCCCCAGAACGGCAAAGCCAAACGCCTTCTCCGCACCACCAACGACGTTCTGCGCACCTTGCTCATCCATGCCCATATGCCACCCGAGTATTGGGTTGAGGCCCTCCACACCGCAAATCACCTCATCAACCGGCGCCCCTCGTCCGCCGTGAACAACAACACGCCCTACTACCTCCTCCACGGCAGCCACCCCACCTACGACCACCTTCGTGTATTTGGTTGCCTCTGTTTTCCCAATCTCACACACCTTGCGCCCCACAAGCTCGATGCCCGGTCCACACCATGCGTCCTCCTTGGTTACCCCCTTGAGCACAAGGGGTACCGCTGCATGGACCTTCGCTCCCGTCGCGTTTATCTCTCCCGGCATGTCACTTTTGACGAGAGTAGATTTCCCTTCGCTGAGACTGCCTCACAGCCAACCCCAGCGACACCTACTGCACTGGATCCCCGCCCATCCTCGCCCATCCCACACTCCCACCTACCTCGTACGCGGCCCCCACCAGATCCGCTCCACCCAACCGGCCAGTGCCCTCTTCCCCGCACGTGGCCCGCGCGCCGCAACCAGCCATGCAGGCCAATCCGGAGCCATCCCGCCATGCAGCGCCCACTCCCCGCCATGCAGCCTCCCCACCATGCCATGCAGCACCCTCCCCCGCGTTCCCACCCACCGCATGCAGCAGGGCCCAGCTCTCCACCCGCCTCTGCACCGGCAGGCAGCATCTCTCCATCCTCCTCTGCCCCTATGCCTTCCTCCTCGCCACCGCAGCGCCCGCTTCCGCCTCGCGCCGTACCCGTCGCTCCGCCACAGAACCAACACACCATGCGCACTCGGGGCAAATCCGGCTTTGTCTTGCCCAACCCCAAGTTCGCTCTCTCTAGTTCTACCGCCATTAGCCCGATTCCCCCGTCCTACCGCGCAGCGCTTAAGGATCCGAACTGAGCCAATGCCATGCTAGAAGAATATAATGCATTGTTGCGGAATGACACTTGGTCGTTGGTTTCCCGACCTGCAGGTGCGAACATGGTGAGCGGCAAATGGATCTTTCACCACAAGTTCCATCCGGATGGCTCGCTGGCACGGTACAAGGCACGGTGGGTGCTCCGCGGCTTCACACAGCAGGCTGGCATGGACTACGGGGAGATGTTTAGTCCCGTGGTCAAGCCAGCCACGATTCGAGTCGTCCTCAGCCTCGCCATCGGCAGCTCGTGGCCTATTCACCAGCTCGACGTCAAGAATGCCTTCCTCCACGGGCATCTCGCCGAGACGGTGTACAACACGCAGCCTGCCGGCTTCGTCGACTCCACGCGACCTGGGGACGTGTGTCGTCTCAACCGGTCGCTCTACGGGTTGAAGCAGGCGCCCCGTGCTTGGTTTGCTCGGTTCACCTCCTTCCTGCTCTCTCTTGGGTTCCACGCCTCCAAGGCCGATTCATCACTTTTCTCCATACACCGCGGACCAGCCACTGCATATCTTCTTCTCTACGTCGATGATATCATTCTCACTGCCAGCACTCCCACCTTCCTCTGGTCGATCATCAACTCGCTTCATCGCGAGTTTGCCATGACAGACATGGGTCCTCTCCATCACTTCTTGGGCATTAACGTCCATCACACCACTAGCGGTCTCCATCTCTCCCAGGAGCAGTATGCCTCGAGATCCTCGACCGCGCGGGTATGCTAAATTGCAAACCCATGTCCACTCCCGTCGACACCACCGCCAAGCTTTTCGCCACTGACGGCCCTGCCTTCCACGACCCATCTCTCTACCGGAGTCTTGCTGGAGCATTGCAGTATCTTACTCTCACCCGACCCGACTTGTCCTACGCCGTGCAGCAGTGTTGTCTATTCATGCATGATCCTCGGGACAGTCACTTCCAGCTGGTGAAGCGGATCCTCCGCTACGTTCGTGGTACGGCTCACTTCGGGCTGCACTTCCACCGATCGACTTCCGGAGATCTCACTGCATACTCCGACGCGGATTGGGCCGGTTGCCCCGACACCCGCAAGTCCACCTCGGGCTTTGTGGTTTTCCTCGGCGCCAACCTCGTCAGCTGGTCCTCAAAGCGCCAGAACACCGTGTCTCAGTCCAGTGCGGAGGCCGAGTACAGAAGGATCGCCAACGCTGTCGCCAAGTCGTGCTGGCTCCGGCAATTACTCACCGAGCTGCGTCGTCCCCCGCCACGCACCACCATTGTCTACTGCGACAACGTCAGCGCCATGTACATGTCCGGCAATCCCGTGCAACACCAGTGCACCAAGCACATCGAGATTGATCTTCACTTCGTTCGTGAGCGCGTCTCCCTTGGCGAGGTGCGTGTTCTTCACGTACCGACGACATCCCAGTTCGCAGACATCTTCACCAAAGGACTACCGACGAGCGTGTTCATCGACTTCCGGGCCAGTCTCAACGTCGGTGAGCACCACGCTTCGACTGCGCGGGGGTGTTGGAAGACCGACACATCTGCCACTGGGCCTCGGTTGTCAGGAGGAGAACGGCCCTCGCCCAGAGCGCTCGGGAAGGACGGCGCCCACGCGCACGGATCGCTCGGGAGGGACTGCGCCCACGCATGCATGCGCACCCACGACTCCATCCACGTCGTGATCCCCTCCTTCTCTCACGATATTGTTGTAACTGATATTATCGGGTGTACCTCTCCGCATGTATTTAAACACTCTGTGTATGATGAATGAATATAGACACAGTTCACTCGTCTAACTGAGTACACTCCAATTTCCCTCGTTGCAACAGCGCGTCACTTGTCGCAACCTGAGAGTTTTTCATTCTTTTAGATTCATTTATTTAAAATGTTTTATCTCTCAAACCGTGCGTCCAAATCTCGAACCGCTTTCACCATTGGATTCCTTGCATCGAAATCTTCAAAACTAGATCCCATGTTGATAGGTTTTGATGAACTTTTTTTCATGAAAAAACCAAACCGGGAGCACGGGTTTTTTTCCTTTCCGAAAGAGGCACGCGCGTGCCTCTCACAAAATCACAACCGTGCCTCTCGCGGAAGCAAAACCGTAACTCTCGCGAAAAAAAAGAGAACGCGTCTTTTTTCGTTTCCGAGGAGGCACGGCCGTGACTTTCGTGAAAGCACGGTCGTGGATCTAAGACTGACAGTAGAATGGGGGTAGGTATGAGGAGGCAAGATCCTAGCTATGGAGTAGTTGTACACACGAATTTACGAGTTCAGACCCTTCACGGAGGAAGTAACAGCCCTACGTCTCGGTGCCCGGAGGCAGTCGACTGGATTGTGTATATGTGTATGTTTACAAAGGATGCGAACCCTTGTCCCAGAGGAGGGGAGTGACTTATATAGAGTGCGTCAGGACCCCAGCTATCCTCTGTTACACAGGCTTCAATGTACATTAAGAGTGGAACGTTACTGGTAACGCTAGCAATTAAGTGATATAAATATTAATTAAGTCTATGAGTAAACGCCCGACTGTTGTTGCGTAGAGTGGCTTTAGGTCTTTTGTACATCGAGTGGTTTCTGTGACGGTCGAGTGTCATTGATTCTTCCGAGTGGATGATGGTACCCTTCGAATGCTTCTGGCTTTAGGGCGATGACCTTGGGGAGGGCGTCCAGGTCAGGCCTATGGCCCTACCCTAGGTACATAGCTTCATGATTAGCCCCGAATGGTTCAGGGCTTGAGTGGAGAAGGAGTTGAGAATTCCTCCGACTCAATTTTCGTGCTTCGGGAGCGTCTTATTTGCGACCAAGCGAACAGTTATGATGATCCCAACTTCTCAGTCGCCTTGATCCATTCTTGGTTCTGCCGAGTGAACATTTGCTGCAATGCTCTGAGTGCTGATATGGAAAAGATCTTCTGCCTGACAGGTTGCCTTGTTGCGCGTGGATATCATGGGATTTTGTATTCGGGGAAGCGCACGAGACGGAGGAGTCCACAGTAATCGGATGGGATCAGGCGAGGCCGCCTCGATCACCGTGCCACCTTTTTCGCCACATACCTCGCGCAGGTCAGCCACTCGGAAGCGGCCCCATATAAGGTGCCAGATTGGATTTTGTGCACATCGCTTCCCCATTCTCCTCCTTTCTCCTCTGCTTTCTCCGCCATCTCCATCTTCGCTCTCAGTGCCGCTGCTCCGTTCGAGCTTCGCCTGCGACCATGGGAAAGGAGAAGACGGTGGCCCTGGAGCGTGCAAAGAAGGCGACGGCGAAGGCGAAGGGGAAGAGGTCCAACCGGGGCGGATCGTCGTCGAGATCCGGCCTGCCGCGCGGCTGGATCCAGGGCAACTGGATCCGGTCGACGATCGGCCAAGACGACATCGATGATCTGGTCGAGGGGGGGCTGATTCCCCATGAATCGGCGCGTCTCTCGGAAGGAGAGACCGAACCGCATCCGCAAGATGGTGAGTGCGTTCTCCTCGCAACTCATGTTGACCGTGGATTTTCTCTGCCTCCCCATCCTTTTTTCGGGGATTCTTGAACTTCTTTGGAGCACAACTTCACCATTTCAATCCCAACTCCATCGTATATCTTGCCGCCTACGTGTCCATGTGCGAGAACTTCTTAGGTTGTAGGCCACACTGGGGTCTTTTCAAGCACATTTTCACTTGCCGTTCACAGTCGGTCAAGAAAGCCAATCCGAGTAACGAGAGAACGCGCGTGATTCAGATGTGCGGGGGTCTTGGGATTCAGATGAGAAGTAAAAGCACTTTCCCAGCCATGATCCTTTCCGAGTCGGTCCGAGGTTGGCAGTCGACCTGGTTTTATTACAAAGACCAGCCGACTCTAGGTCAGTCGACCGGGCTCCCTGCTTTTTTCATGGCTCGGGTCGAGAAGCCCTACGCATTGAAAGTGATTCCAAAGGATAGAGCGCGGGTGATGGTGTTGGTCGAGTGGGTGGTCCAGCTCATCCGGGACGGCGTGACCGGTATGGATCTGCTGGAGGTATTCCTCAAACGGCGCATCCAGCCGCTCCAAGCTCGTGCTCATCCAGTGTGGATGTACTCGGGCATTAAGGATTCCACTCGGATCCACCCGGAGGAGGTCGACGAGGAAACGGTGGAGAAGTGGCTGAGAGGCATCACGGGAAACAAGGATAACCCCAAGGGGTCCAGGAGGGTCACTCCATTCAACCATTCGCGCCAGCCAGACCAGGTATGACTCTGGATTGCCGAGTACTTTTTTTTGATTAATCATGTAACCACCTGTTGACGACTGACTGTTTTTGCTTTGCTTGTTATCTTTCAGGCTCTTACTGAGATGTATTCAATGCCCAATGAAGAGCAGGAGCAGGACTCGGAGGAGGAGGCGAGCGGAGGCGATAGCGGCGAGTGGCACTCGGACAAGGAGGAGGGTGAGGAGAGCGGCGACCCAAGTGACGAAGAAGAGGTCGACTCGCCTCCTCACAGATAAAAAAGGTCCAAGCACGCTCATGACCTGGAAAGCCTCCATGACACGGTGGCCGCACCGACTGGGCAGTCTTCGAAGCGTCCCCGGACGTCCTCTCCAGTGTCGACTGAGAGGACA
This sequence comes from Triticum urartu, assembly GCF_003073215.2. NCBI lineage: Eukaryota > Viridiplantae > Streptophyta > Magnoliopsida > Poales > Poaceae > Triticum > Triticum urartu. The sequence continues at coordinate 9,603 of NW_024117820.1, read as the reverse complement.
CCGAAGCAATCTAAAGTTGCACCTCCTGCAGCACCGAAACCACCGAAGGCTGCATCATCCAAACCTCCGAAGGCTTTGCCCAAGATCAAAATGGTCATTCCTACTATCTCTGGGTAATAAACTAACCTGATTCTTTGGTTGACTCGTTGTAATAAACGTGACCGACTGAATATTGAAATTTGCAGAGCTGCTACCTCTGGGACTTCCACCCACCAGTATGAAGACGAGGATATGGAAGATGCAGTCACCTCCAACCCAGGTACAACTCTCGTGATCTTGTTCTTGATTACATGGTCGATTAAATTCTGGCAACTCATCTAGGGTCGACTGATTTCTTTGCAGCCCCTCCCAATGTCATTGAACTTCCGGATGATGACGAGGACGTGCCGCCGAGGCCCAGGAAGAAGAAGGAAACAGCTGGCAAGACATCCCAGTCGGAACTGGCGGCGGAGCCGGTAGTTCAACAGCTCGAAGATGCAAGTAAGATTTCTGTAACCTTTGCTGACCCAGTGTCGAGTGCGCGCCCCGCATCGTCGACTGCCCTAGTGCTTGCTTCAACCATCGAACTTCATGCCTCGGATCTCCAAGCCGCTGCGTCTGGACCGTCCGTCCCCTTCTTTGCCACTCATCATGTTCCAGAAAACCAGTCAGACGCCGCTGCGGAGGCCATTCGTCAGGCTAGCATAATGATGGAGCGCGTGAAGGCGGTGCACGAAAGCAGTCAGGCTGCTTATGATGCCATCGCGGCTCTTCGAGCCAATGTCCAGGTAAGTTGACTTCTGGCTGAACTTGTTCTATTAGGATATGCTACCCAAATATTTTCCTTTATGCAATCTCTCATTGTCTTGCACTTCGAGACTGTACACCCGCTGGGTGCTTTGTCATCTTTATTATTTTCACTCTTCCACTCGGCCTGGTCGAGTGGGACCTGAACCAGTGGGGCACGCTAAGTGCACCCATTGGGTGTAGTCCCCGAGACCGCAGTCGACTGCCGGCAGTCGGTTGGGGTCTGAGCACTACTTTCTCCGCTTTTTACTCGGTCTGGGCGGACCAGCCGAGTGGAATCCGAACCAGTGGGGGCACGCTAAGTGCACCCACTGGGTGTAGTCCTCGAGACCGTGATCGACTGCTGGCAGTCGGTTGGGGTCTGAGTACTTCCTTTTTTTACTCGGCCTGGGCGGACCAGCCGAGTGGAATCCAAACCAGTGGGGGCACGCTAAGTGCACCCAATGGGTGTAGTCCCCAAGACCACGGTCGACTGCTGGCAGTCGGTTGGGGTCTGAGAAGTCTTGAAGTTTTATTCACTCAGAAGTAAATAATCTTTGATCTTGTCGATTAATATTTCTTTTACTCACTGTAGAAATCTTATACACTTATCTCCAAGTTCGCCGAATTTGAGAAAAAGCAGAGGCAACTCAAACTTGACCTGGAGCTGGCTCAGCAGAACTTAAAAAAGGCTCAAGATGAAGTCGCTGGTAAGGAAGGTAATGGCCTGTCGACTGCTTATCTTGACCATCCTTCAAGTTATCCCTTCGTTCTTCTGTTTGATCTAAATGTGTATTTTGTAGAGAAAATGAGGCTGGCCTTAGAGAAGAAGGACTTGGACCTTGCAACTGCGTAGAAGGAGGCTCAGGAGAAGACTGCTCTTGCTAACTAGAAACTGGCTTCGGTCGGAGAGCTAGAGGAGGAAATCACCAAGTTGAGGTTGTCTCTCACTGAATCCAACTGAGAGGCGACTCGTCTGAAAAAAGATAAAGTGGCTCTGAACGATCAGCTGGAAAGCATGACTCGGAGGAGGACCGACTTGGAGGCTTATCTGAAAGCTCTCGCCAAGAAGCTCTTCCTTATGCTCGAAGGTACCCCTTTTTATCCGACTGTTTTACTATTGGCAAGTTAATCCTGACCAGTCGACTCATTAACTCCTTGACTCTGCAGAATTCTGCCAAAACTTTGAAGAGGAGACTGGACGGATCGAGACAGGCTTGGATCCTATCCTTTCTCCAGTCGGCGACGAGGCTGCCATGAATGTGCTTTGACTGGAATCCCGTGTCGCCAGTGTTACCAGCTATCTTGCTCGTCTGAAGGTGGCGGTGTCGCGCATTGACTCGTCACTCTGGCCAAGGGCAACGCTTCAGAATGATCTCGAGTCTCTGATGACTCGGCTCAATGAGGTCCCTGGTCGAGTGCAGGAATGGAAGAAGTCCTCTGCCCGATGCGGTGCTGACGTGGCTCTGTCGCTGATTAGGGTCCACTGCAAAGAAGCTCGAGAAGAGAAGTTGGCGGCGATCAAGGTCGCCAACACCAAAAGGCATGACTTCCAATCCTTAATGGAGAATTCATTGTTGCTGCCACTTGGATCACGGACGGGATTGATTTGGACGAGTTCGTCGAGCCTGCAAGCCCTCCTCATGCTGAGTGAACGAACTTGATACGTAAACTTCCTTTAAATTTGCCTCGGAATGCCGACGAGTGATTTTTGTAACCGTTTAACTCCTTCGGGCCTGATGCCTGAGTACTTTTATCTTCGTCTTGAAACTTTTGAGGTTTTATCCGATCTTGGTTTATCTTCTGCATATGTTTGCGTTTGCCTTCGAGTGGACCGTATTCTTCACTCGGAATGTTTCTTGAAATGCAACTCTGAGGGAGATACCTCAGTCAACCTGCGCCTCTCCATCCTTACGGATAGGGATGGAGCGCACGTTGTGCTTGTGGCACAGCTCCAGGGAGAGAATTGCAGTCGACCTGCACCTCGTCGTCCTTGTGGATAGGGGTGGAGCGTGCATTGTACTTGTGGCGTGACTCCGAGGAGAGAGTTGCAGTCGACCTGCACCTCGTCGTCCTTGCAGATAGGGATGGAGCGTGCGTTGTACTTGTGGCGTAGCTCTGAGGAGAGAGTTGCAGTCGACCTACACCTCATCGTCCTTGCAGATAGGGATGGAGCGTGCGTTGTACTTGTGGCGTAACTCCAAGGAGAGAGTTGCAGTCGACCTGCACCTCGTCGTCCTTGCGGATAGGGATGGAGCATGCGTTGTACTTGTGGCATAGCTCCGAGGAGAGAGTTGCAGTCAACCTGCACCTCATCGTCCTTGCGGATAGGGATGGAGCGTGCGTTGTACTTGTGGCGTAGCTCCGAGGAGAGAGTTGCAATCTCGTCGTCTTAGGCGAGTATTGGACTGCAGCTAAGCCCCTGAGTGTGAGGTTTGCTCATCACTCGGTAGGATTTTTAATACTTAGGCGAGTACTGGACTGCAGCTAAGCCCCTGAGTGTGAGGTTTGCTCATCACTCAGTAGGATTTTTAATACTTAGGTGAGTACAGGACTGCAGCTAAGCCCCCGAGTGTGAGGTTTGCTCATCACTCGATAGGATTTTTTAAACTTAGGCGAGTACCTGACTGCAGCTAAGCCCCCGAGTGTGAGGTTTGCTCATCACTCGGTAGGATTTGTTAAACTTAGGCGAGTACATGACTGCAGCTAAGCCCTCGAGTGTGAGGTTTGCTCATCACTCGGTAGGATTTGTTAAACTTAGGCGAGTACCTGACTGCAGCTAATTCTCCGAGTGTGAGGTTTGCTCATCACTCGGTAGGATTTGTTAAACTTAGGCGAGTACTGGACTGCAGATTAAGCCCCCGAGTGAGAGGCTTGCTCATCACTCGGTAGGATTTTTTTAAACTTAGGCGAGTACTGGACTGCAGCTAAGCCCCCGAGTGTGAGGTTTGCTCATCACTCGGTAGGATTTTTTTAAACTTAGGCGAGTACTGGACTGCAGCTAAGCCCCCGAGTGAGAGGCTTGCTCATCACTCGGTAGGATTTTTAAATTTAGGCGAGTAATGGATTGCAGCTAAGCCCCCGAGTGTGAGGGTTGCTCACACTTGGTAAAAAAATTTAAACTTAGGAGAGTATTGGACTGCAGCTAAGCCCCCGAGTGTGAGGGTGGCAGAGGCTTGCTCATCCCCGGGTGGGTTTTTTTAAACTTAGGCGAGTACTGGACTGCAGCTAAGCCCCCGAGTGAGAGGCTTTCTCATCACTCGGTAGGATTTTTTTAAACTTAGGCGAGTACTGGACTGCAACTAAGCCCCCGAGTGAGAGGCTTGCTCATCACTCGGTAGGATTTCTTTAAACTTATGCGAAACGGATTCGCAGCTGAGCCACCCACTGGGGGATTTCAGACACACACATGAACAATCGAATCATTTTAGAAGACTATAAAACTCTTGTCTTTGATAAACAAACTACAAAGGTGCTTCTTATTACATCTCAACAGACTGAGTGCTTAAGTATAAAAGTGGCGGAGTAGCTCCGCATTCCAAGCGCGTGGCTCGTCTTTCTTGTGCTCGACGTTATAGAGGTGGTATGCTTCGTTGTGGAGCACTCTGGTGACAACGAAGGGGCCTTCCCAGGAAGGTGCAAGCTTGTGTGGTTTCTACTGATCTACTCGAAGAACCAAGTCTCCCTCTTGAAATGCTCGACCCCTTATGTTTCTGGCACCACATGCATGCAAAGTTGACACTCTTCCAAAATAGTGGGCTTAACATTAACTAAAGTCATGACTTCTCCAAACCCACTTTTCTCAAAATTTTCATAAGATTGAACATTCTCCAAATATGTGGGATCTAAAGTTGACACTCTTCCAAACCTACTTTAAATAATATTGCAAACACTACTATCAATCTCATATTCATCATGGGCTTAAATAAATTTTCAAGATCATAAGAAGAATCACCCCAATCATGATCGTTGCAACAAGTAGAGGACATAGCAAAACTAGCATCCCAAGCTTAGGGTGTTGCATATTATTAGCACAATTTACATAAATAGAATTTATTCAAAGATCTATCATGAATCGCTTCATAAAGTAATTCATCACACTTTTCAGATTCACGAATTTCAAGCAAAACCTCATAAAGATAATCTAGTGCACAAAACTCACTAGCAATTGGTTCATCATAATTGGATCTCTTAAAAAGATTAGCAAGTGGATGAGGATCCATAGATCTTAGGTTCTCTGTTTAGTAATCAATAAACAACTATTCCAACCACACGAGCAAACAAGAAACGGGCAAAAGAGGCAAATAGAGAAAGAGAGGGAGGATGGAGAGAGAGAGGGCGAATAAAATGGCAAAGGTGAAGTGGGGGAGAGGAAAACGAGAGGCAAATGGCAAATAATGTAATGCGGGAGATAAGGGTTGTGATGGGTACTTGGTATGTGGACTTTTGTGTAGACTCCCCGGCAACGGCGCCAGAAATCCTTCTTGCTACCTCTTGAGCACTACGTTGGTTTTCCCCGAAGAGGAAGGGATGATGCAGCAAAGTAGCATAAGTATTTCCCTTAGTTTTTGAGAACCAAGGTATCAATCCAGTAGGAGGCTACGCGTGAGTCCCTCGTACCTGCACAAAACAAATAAATCCTCGCAACCAACGCGAATAGGGGTTGTCAACCCCTACCCGGCCACTTACGAGAGTGAGATCTAATACATATGATAAGATAATATTTTTGTATTTTTATGATAAAGATGCAAAGTAAAATAAAGGCAAAGTAAAAAGCAAAGGAAATAACTAAGTAGTAGGAGATTGATATGATAAAGATAGACCCGAGGGCCATAGGTTTCACTAGTGGCTTCTCTCGAGAGCGTAAGTATTTTACGGTGGGTGAACAAATTACTGTTGAGAAATTGACAGAATTGATCATAATTATGAGAATATCTAGGTATGATCATGTATATAGCCTACATGTCCAAGACAAGTAGACCGACTCCTGCCTGCATCTACTACTATTACTCCACACATCGACCGCTATCCAGCATGCATCTAGAGTATTAAGTTCATAAGAATAGAGTAACGCCTTAAGCAAGATGACATGATGTAGAGGGATAAACTCATGCAATATGATGAAAACCCCATCTTGTTATCCTCGATGGCAACAATACAATACGTGCCTTGCTGCCCCTACTGTCACTGGGAAAGGACACCGCAAGATTGAACCCAAGGCTAAGCACTTCTCCCATTGCAAGAAAGATCAATCTAGTAGGCCAAACCAAACTGATAATTCGAAGAGACTTGCAAAGATAACCAAGCATACACAAAAGAATTCAGAGAATATTAAAATATTGTTCATAGATAAACTTGATCATAAACCCACAATTCATCAGTCTCAAAAAACACACCGCAAAAGAAGATTACATCGAATAGATCTCCACAAGAGAGGGGGAGAACTTTGTATTGAGATCCAAAAAGAGAGAAGCAGTCATCTAGCTAATAACTATGGACCCGAAGGTCTGAGGTAAACTACTCACACTTCATCGGAGAGGCTATGGTGTTGATGTAGAAGCCCACAGTGATCGATGCCCCCTCCGACGGAGCTCCAGAACAGGCCCCAACATGGGATCTCGTGGATACAGAAAGTTACGGCGGTGGAATTAGGGTTTTGGCTCCGTATCTGATCGTTTGGGGGTACGTAGGTATATATAGGAGGAAGAAGTACATCGGTGGAGCAACAGGAGGCCCACGAGGGTGGAGGGCGCACCTGGGGGGGTAGGCGCGCCCCCCTACCTCGTGGCCTCCCTGTTGGTTGCTTGACGTAGGGTCCAAGTCTCCTGGATCTTGTTCGTTCCAAAAATCATGTTCCCGAAGGTTTTATTATGTTTGGACTTTGTTTGATATTCCTTTTCTTCGAAACCCTAAAATAGGCAAAAAAACAGTGATTCTGGGTTGGGCCTCCGGTTAATAGGTTAGTCCCAAAAATAATATAAAAGTGGAAAATAAAGCCCAATAATGTCCGAAACAGAAGATAATATAGCATGGAGCAATCAAAAATTATAGATACGTTGGAGACATATCACCCAACTACATCTCCTTCGACACCTCTTGGGCCCATGAAACGAGCACGTGCAAGAGCTCTTGAAACCGAGGTGACATCTCTCCTCTCACATTTCCACTTTGATACACATGAGACATGGCTACTACCTCATATGGATACATTGTGCATACTCAGGTATCATGGAGAAGCTAAGGAGCAAGGAGAAGAAGAAGAGGAAGGTGGACGTGAAGACGGAGAAGGAGAAGAGATGCAGGAGAAGCTACAGGCTCTGGACGACCGGCCTGGACCAGGCGTCCGACGACCCCCAGGCATCGGACGACCGGCCCCCTCCGGACGACCGGCGTCTTCACACCCGAGACCAAACCCATGGACGTCCGATGCCACCCGGAAGACCGACGACCATCGGACGACCGACCCTGACCGAACGTCCGACCGAAGACCACCCGAGCCGAAACTACGGACGTCCGACAGGCACCGGACGTCCGGACCCTCGCGAGCCTCCGAACGACCGGTGACCCCCGGACGTCCGACGCCTGTGCGCTGATGCGTGTTGGGCCGCAGCCCATGTACCCCTTCGCCCCCTCTTTTGCACTAAGACTATATATACTCCACCTATTCCTTCTAGCTAGGGTTAGCAAAGGTTTAGCTCATGTTGGTGTGAGAGCTTTGCTCATCCACTTGGTTACCTTCTCCTCGGAGATTCAAGCCTCCACCGGAGAAGATCCCCCCAGAGGATTCAAGACCCCTCTTTAGGGAAGAACTCAAGACCTCCTCACGGAGAAGACCGGTTACCATGTATCGTCCGTTGTTGATTTTGGATCGTGTATCTTCTCTTATGTATTCGAGGATCTAGCACTTGTGTGACTTGTTCTTGTTAGTTTGAGTGTTCCTCTTGTGTTTCCTCTTGTGATTTCCCTCGTTTCCCTCCTCGTGTTCATCGTGTTCAACGCGGGATCCGCTCCTTTCATGAAAGATCGGCCAACTAGGGTTCTACCCTACATCAGTTCTTTTTTGTTGAGATTTCATATACTTATAGCTCTAGTGCATCCGTTGCATGGCAATCCCTACTCACTCACATAGATATCTATTAATGGGCATCTCCATAGCCCATTGATACGCCTAGTTGATGTGAGACTATCTTCTCCTTTTTGTCTTCTCCACAACCACCATTCTATTCCACATAGTGCTATGTCCATGGCTCACGCTCATGTATTGCGTGAAGATTGAAAAAGTTTGAGAACACCAAAAGTATGAAACAATTGCTTGGCTTGTCATTAGGGTTGTGCATGATTTGAATACTTTGTGTGGTGAAGATGGAGCATAGCCAGACTATATGATTTTGTAGGGATAACTTTCTTTGGCCATGTTATTTTGAAGAAACATAATTGCTTAGTTAGTATGCTCGAAGTATTATTATTTCTATGTCAATATTGAACTTTTTTCTTGAATCTTTTGGATCTGAATATTCATACAACAATTAAGAGAACTACATTGAAATTATGCCAAGTAGCATTCCACATCAAAAAAATCTGTTTTTATCATTTACCTACTCGAGGATGAGCAGTAATTAAGCTTGTGGATGCTTGATACGTCTCCGACGTATCTAGATTTTTTATTGTTCCATGCTATATTATATTCTGTTTTGGACATTATTGGGCTTTATTATACACTTTTATATTATTTTTGGGACTAATCTATTAACCGGAGGCCCAACCCGGAATTGTTGTTTTTGCCTATTTCAGAGTTTCGCAGAAAAAGAATATCAAACGGAGTCCAAACGGAATGAAACCTTCGGGAATGTGATTTTCGGAACGGACATGATCCAGAAGACTTGGACCCTACGTCAAGCAATCACCAGGAAGGCACGAGGTAGGGGGCGCGCCTACCCCCTAGGCACGCCCTCTACCCTCATGGGGCCCACGTTGCTCCACCGACGTACTCCTTCCTCCTATATATACCTACGTACCCCCAAACTACCAGATACGGAGCCAAAACCCTAATTCCATCGTCGTAACTTTCTGTATCCACGAGATTCCATCTTGGGGCCTTTTCCGGAGCTCCACCGGAGGGGGTATCGATCACGGAGGGCTTCTACATCAACACCATAGCCTCTCCGATGAAGTGTGAGTAGTTTACTTCAGACCTACGGGTCCATAGTTATTAGCTAGATGGCTTATTCTCTCTTTTTTGGATCTCAATACAAAGTGCTCCCCTCTCTTGTGGAGATCTATTCGATGTAATCTTCTTTTGTGCTGTGTTTGTTGAGACCGCTGAATTGTGGGTTTCTGATCAAGATTATCTATGAACAATATTTGAATCTTCTCTGAATTCGTTTATGTATGATTGGTTATCTTTGCAAGTCTCTTCGAATTATCAGTTTGGTTTGGCCTACTAGATTGATGGGAGAAGTGCTTAGCCTTGGGTTCAATCTTGTGGTGTCCTTTCCTAGTGACAGTAGGGGCAGCAAGGCACGTATTTTATTGTTGCCATCGAGGATAACAAGATGGGGTTTATATCATATTGCATGAGTTTTGTAACACCCCGGACACACCCACCAGTGGTCATTACTCCTGGCGGGATCTAGACTGGCCCCACAGATCAATACTAGTCTTTTCTGCGCACTTTCTCCTCACTCATGCGCACCTGGGAGCAACTTCCCGGTCGGTCACCCATCCTGACACTACTCCAAGCTGAGCACGCTTAACTTTCGAGTTCTATTAGAATGGGCTCCCGGAAAAGAAGGAATTCCTTATTGATATGAGTAGTCTATCATCCCTAATAAGCCAGGC
>NW_024117819.1:0-114862 GCF_003073215.2 Triticum urartu | reverse complement strand
TCGGGCAAGTAACATACCGATGACAAAGGGAACAACGTATGTTGTTATGCGGTCTGACCGATAAAGATCTTCATAGAATATGTAGGAGCCAATATGGGCATCCAGGTCCCGCTATTGGTTATTGACCAGAGACGTGTCTCGGTCATGTCTACACTGTTCTCGAACCCGTAGGGTCCGCACGCTTAAGGTTACGATGACAGTTACATTATGAGTTTATGCATTTTGATGTACCGAAGGTTGTTCGGAGTCCCGGATATGATCACGGACATGACGAGGAGTCTCGAAATGGTCGAGACGTAAAGATTGATATATTGGAAGCCTATGTTTGGACATCGGAAGTGTTCCGGGTGAAATCGGGATTTTACCGGGTTACCGAAACCCCCCGGGAGCCGTATGGGCCTACATGGGCCTTAGTGGAAAGGTGAAAGGGCTACCCACAAGGGCTGCGCGCCTCCCCCCTTCCCCTAGTCCTATTAGGACTAGGAGAGGTGGCCGGCCACCCCTCTCCCTCTTTCCCCCTCGGGGAATCCTAGTTGGAATAGGATTGGAGGGGAGTCCTACTCCCGGAAGGAGTAGGACTCCGCCTGCGCCTCCCTCCTTGGCCGGCCAGCCTCCCCCCTCTACTCCTTTATATACGGAGGCAGGGGACACCTCTAGACACACAAGGTGATCCACGTGATCTATTCCTTAGCCGTGTGCGGTGCCCCCTGCCACCATATACCTCGATAATACTGTAGCGGAGTTTAGGCGAAGCCCTGCTGCTGTAGTACATCAAGATCGTCACCACGCCGTCGTGCTGATGGAACTCTTCCCCGACACTTTGCTGGATCAGAGTCTGGGGATCGTCATCGAGCTGAACGTGTGCTCGAACTCGGAGGTGCCGTTGTTTCGGTGCTTGATCGGTTGGATCGTGAAGACGTACGACTACTTCCTCTACGTCATGTCATCGCTTCCGCAGTCGGTCTGCGTTGGGTACGTAGACAACACTCTCCCCCTCGTTGCTATGCATCACATGATCTTGCGTGTGCGTAGGAAATTTTTTGAAATTACTACGAAACCCAACAGGGGGCACCCCAAAGACACAACAATTGATCTCTTGATCTCTTAGCCGTGTGCGGTGCCCCCCTCCACCATAATCCACCTCGGTCATATCGTGGCGGTGCTTAGGCGAAGCTCTGCGTCAGTAGAACATCATCAACGTCACCACGCCGTCGTGCTGACGAAACTCTCCCTCAACACTTGGCTGGATCGGAGTTCGAGGGACGTCATTGAGTTGAACGTGTGCAGAACTCGGAGGTGTCGTGCGTTCGGTACTTGATCGGTCGAATTGTGAAGACGTACGACTACATCAACCACGTTGTGCTAACGCTTCCGCTTTCAGTCTACGAGGGTACATGGACAACACTCTCCCCTCTTGTTGCTATGCATCACCATGATCTTGCGTGTGCGTAGGATTTTTTTTAAAATTACTATGTTCCCCAACAGTGGCATCAGAGCCAGGTTTTATGCGTTGATATAATATGCATGAGTAGAACACAAGTGAGTTGTGGGCGATATAAGTCATACTGCTTACCAGCATGTCACACTTTGGTTCGGCGGTATTGTTGGATGAAGCGGCCCGGACCGACATTACGCGTACGCTTATGCGAGACTGGTTCTACCGACGTGCTTTGCACACAGGTGGCTGGCGGATGTCAGTTTCTCCAACTTTAGTTGAACCGAGTGTGGCTACACCCGGTCCTTGCGAAGGTTAAAACATCACCAACTTGACAAACTATCATTGTGGTTTTGATGCGTAGGTAAGAACGGTTCTTGCTAAGCCCGTAGCAGCCACGTAAAACTTGCAACAACAAAGTAGAGGATGTCTAACTTGTTTCTGCAGGGCATGTTGTGATGTGATACGGTCAAGACATGATGCTAAATTTAATTGTATGAGATGAGCATGTTTTGTAACCGAGTTATCGGCAACTGGCAGGAGCCATATGGTTGTCGCTTTATTGTATGCAATACAATCGCGCTGTAATGCTTTACTTTATCACTAAGCGGTAGCGATAGTCGTGGAAGCATAAGATTGGTGAGATGACAACGATGCTACGATGGAGATCAAGGTGTCGCGCCGGTGACGATGATGATCATGACGGTACTTCGGAGATGGAGATCACAAGTACAAGATGATGATGGCCATATCATATCACTTATATTGATTGCATGTGATGTTTATCTTTTATGCATCTTATCTTGCTTTGATTGACGGTAGCATTATAAGATGATCCCTCACTAAATTATCAAAGTATAAGTGTTCTCCCTGAGTATGCACCGTTGCGAAAGTTCTTCGTGCTGAGACACCATGTGATGATCGGGTGTGATAGGCTCTACGTTCAAATACAACGGGTGCAAAATAGTTGCACACGCGGAATACTCAGGTTAAACTTGACGAGCCTAGCATATAACAGATATGGCCTCGGAACACGGAGACCGAAAGGTCGAGCGTGAATCATATAGTAGATATGATCAACATAGTGATGTTCACCATTGACACTACTCCATCTCACATGATGATCGGACATGGTTTAGTTGATATGGATCACGTGATCACTTAGAAGATTAGAGGGATGTCTATCTAAGTGGGAGTTCTTAAGTAATATGATTAATTGAACTTTAATTTATCATGAACTTAGTCCTGGTAGTATTAGCATATCTATGTTGTAGATCAATAGCTCGCGATGTTGCTCCCAGTTTATTGTGTTCCTAGAGAAAGATTATGTTGAAAAATGTTAGTAGCAATGATGCGGATTGGATCCGTGATATGAGGATTATCCTCATTACTGCACAGAAGAATTATGTCCTTGATGGACCGCTAGGTGATAGACCTATCGCAGGAGCAGATGCAGACGTTCTGAACGTTTGGCTAGCACGATATGATGACTACTTGATAGTTTAGTGCACCATGCTTAACGGCTTAGAATTGGGACTTCAAAGACGTTTTGAACGTCATGGAACATATGAGATGTTCCAGGAGTTGAAGTTAATATTTCAAGCAAATACCCGAGTTGAGAGATATGAAGTCTCCAACAAGTTCTATAGCTAAAAGATGGAGGAGAATGGCTCAAGCAGTGAGCATGTGCTCAGATTGTCTAGGTACTACAATCGCTTGAATCAAGTGGGAGTTAATCTTCCAGATAAAATAGTGATTGACTGAATTCTCTAGTCACCATCACCCAATAGATCGGGGACATGACGAGGAGTCTCGAAATGGTCAAGATGTAAAGATCGATATATTGGATGACTATATTCGGACATCGGAAAGGTTCCGAGTGATTCGGGTATTTTCAGGAGTACCGGGGAGTTACGGGAATTCGTATTGGGCCTCAATGGTCCATACGGGAAAGGAGAGAAAGGCCTCAAAGGGTGGCCGCACCCCTCCCCATGGGCTGGTCCGAATTGGACTAGGGAGGGGGGTGCGCCCCCTTCCTTCCTTCTCCTTTTCCCTTCCCTTTCTTTCCCTCCTTCTTCTACTACTTGGAAGGGCTCCTAGTTCTACTAGGAAAGGGGGAATCCTACTCCCGGTGGGAGTAGGACTCCCCTAGGGCGCGCCATAGAGAGGGCCGACCCTCCCCCTCCTCCACTCCTTTATATACGGGGGCAGGGGGCACCCCAAAGACACAATAATCGATCACTTGATCTCTTAGCCGTGTGCGGTGCCCCCCTCCACCATAATCCACCTCGGTCATATCGTGGCGGTGCATAGGCGAAGCTCTGCCTCGGTAGAACATCATCATCGTCACCATGCCGTCGTGCTGACAAAACTCTCCCTCAACACTCGGGTAGATCAGAGTTCGAGGGACGTCATCGAGTTGAACGTGTGCAGAACTCGGAGGTGCCGTGTGTTTGGTACTTGATCAGTCGGATCGTGAAGACGTACGACTACATCAACCGCGTTGTGCTAACGCTTCCACTTTCGGTCTACGAGGGTACGTGGACAACACTCTCCCCTCTCGTTGCTATGCATCACCATGATCTTGCGTGTGCGTAGGAATTTTTTTGAAATTACTACGTTCCCCAACAGCCTCAAGGCGACCTTCCGGACTACAGGAGCAAAGGGAGCAAGACTCCCAAGGGCTCCAAGTTCGGCCCTCAGCCGAACACCACGCCGGAACCTCCAGTGGTTCCGGACTCCGGCAGGCAGCCCCCTTCCAAGAGGGGCAAGCCACCCGTGCCGGTGACCTTTGTCCATCCAGAGGCACCGGACAACCTGCTGGGAGCGCTTCATGGCGCTTCCATCGACGAAGAGCACCGCACTATTATGAGTGTGGTGATCAAGAAGGTTCAGTCCGCCAAGAGCGGACTGACTGAAGCCTGTGCCAGCCTTCTAACAGGTTTTGAGGTAAGTATTTAAAATATAGGAAAATATTACCGCATAGACAGTAGCCCCTGATGCTCTGTTTGGTGTTCACAAAGAAAAGCCGAATAGAGGATCAAATAATATCTGCAGGAGTCTAATATAAGTATGTCTGTATGCGTATGCAGGCTTCGCTGCTGACCTCTGCCGCACTGACTACGAAGGTCGCCGCACTGAAGAAGAACCTCGAGCGGTCCGAGAAAGAGCTCAGCCTTGCCAAGAGGCAGCTCGAGGAGAACAAAGGTAAGTAATACCTTATCTATATATAAAAAAATGTGGTTGCAAAATGACAGGATCATCATGGATGTGCCAGGGGCCACGACCGAAGTGGCGACCCTGAAGCAAGCGCTGTCTGAGGCCGAAAACAAAGCGGCCAAGGAGCGCACCGAGTGGGAGAAACAAGAGGCACGGGTGGGCGAGGTGCAGCAAGAGCTCTAGGATCTCGTGAAGAAACACGAGACTTTGGAGCTTGACTCGAAGACGGGAGAGTCCGAGCTTGCCGTGGCCCTCGAGAGCACAAAGCATGCCAAGGCTGAAGCCCAAAAGGCCCTCCAGGAAATTGAGGAGATGAGGAAGATAGCGGCGGGTAAGGCATTCATTATGCAAAGCAAGCATGTGAAAGAAAATTACTTATTACTTACCTGAGTCTAGAGCTCTCCAGGAGCATTCGCAGATTTGCCCCGCAGCATGTCAGATGCCACAAAGTACTACCAGGCCGAGGAGGGAAGCTCGACGGAGAAGTTGTTCTGGTCTCAGTATACTGGGACCGAACACCTGATGCCTGTGAGCGACCAGCTGAAGCAACTGGTCGAGCTGCACAAGGCGGCCGAACAGGCCATGAGGGGCCTTATAGTCCGGATGTGGCCTGGCGACTCCCTTCCCAACAGCTACTTCGGCCTGGTGAGGCGGCTTGTGGATGCCTGCCCACGGCTGGAAGTCATAAAGCGGTCCGTCTGCATCGAAGGTGCACGCCGGGCTTTTGCCCGTGCAAAGGTGCATTGGGCCAAGATGGACGCCGAGAAGCTGGTGAAGGAGGGGACGCCGCAGGGCAAGGAGCATCGCCACCCTGAAATATAATATGAGGGTGTCCTGAAGGGTGCCCGTCTTGTGGCAGACGAGTGTGCGAAGGATGTAATTTTTGAATGAACTTGCTCGTGTGATCCAGTATTATGAAAACTTGTTCATGTGCGCTATGCAACGCTTGTTTGAATTTAAAATATTATCTTCTGTGCGGCTGTTTATCAAATCTGAGAGATGGCCAGTCGTCAGCTTCTGCCCCCATGCAACGAGTGCTGGGGTGTTCGGGATAAATCTGAGCACTCTTTTTCCCGTTGTTGGGTCCTTCGAGGGAGGTGCTCAGCACAACGAACAAGGCAATCGGACTATAATGCTTTATCACTCTCGGTTAGCCATAGAAGTCTACAATTTTAAATTTTGGCGAAGCCCCTAGTATTCGGAAGGCCAAATTCAGGGCGCTATACACGCCTTAAGCCGGACGAAGCCGACTCCTTGCTCTAAGCGGCATAAGTCTTTAGGGACTCGAGACCTCTCGAACAGCGACCAACTCTCGCCTTATCATGACAGTCAGTTTTAGCTTTCTCTACTGAGGTGCTTGCCCAGATGAACCGGGGCACAATCGTAGTAGTTCTCCCAGTGCTACCTTAGCCGATATAGCGGAACGTAAGGTACCAAAACATGGGAGCCGGGCAAACCCAACTATTGACCCAAGACATGATTCGGAGCTAATGCATATAATGCTATAAGTTCGGGGTGCCGCACTGTCGAAAGTGTTCGGACCTCTCACGCCGTATTATGGGGTATGCTTAAGCCCCTGGCGTATTGGCCGTACTAGAGAGTACGGGTGCTGAATGTCATGAATGAACATATATATATAAAAGAATAGAGAATGCGGAAATAGTCTAGTGCTATGCATTGTTTACTCAAAAAGGTGCATCGAAGCAGAATGATACAAGTAGTGCGATAAGCAAAAAGTAGGACTATTTGACATGTCCCCTCCAAGGGTAAGCTGAGGAATGGTATTTAAAGCAGGTATTTCACTCGTTATCAGAGACCACCTGGGAATTCCATGATGCGACATAGCTTTCTGCCTCCTTGGTTGTTGTATCGTGTGTCCGGCAATTGTACTGCCGGACGGGGTTTCCAGAGAGTAAAGTCCTAAAAGAGAGAAAAAATTAATAAGGCGGGAAGCCCCAAGTGCGGTTGAGCCGCGTTTTGGGGCATGCCGTAGTCGTGCCCCTCCATCTATGCCCATGGTATTTTCAATGCGTAATTATGTACACGTGGCACGGATTTCGCCGTTTGGCGGGGACTGGGGTGGGGGCCGCATTGCTATGCGAGCTCAGAGCGTGCCAGGCGGTCTTGTTGCAGATTAATCCGGGTGCGCTTGACGGTGTCCGGGCGTTTAATCACCGAACTGGTGGATTGCCTGAAGAGGCTGCTTTGTGCTTCTGCTGCGAGGGCCGCAGTGTGCTCCTCCGTGCGGAGAGAGTGCTCTGTGTTTCCATTGACTGTGATGACCCCCCGAGGTCCTGGCATCTTGAGCTTGAGGTATGCATAATGCGGTACCGCATTGAATCTCGCAAATGCGGTTCGCCCGAGCAGTGCATGATAGCCACTGCGGAACAGGACTATATCAAAGATTAACTCCTTGCTTCAGAAGTTATCCGGGGATCCGAAGACCACTTCCAGTGTGAGTGAGCCTGTGCAATGGGCCTCTACACCTGGTATGACGCCTTTGAAGGTCGTTTTTGTGGGTTTGATCCTTGAGGGGTCTATACCCATTTTGCGCACTGTGTCCTGATAAAGCAGGATCAGGCTGCTGCCGCCGTCCATGAGGACTCGAGTGAGGTGAAATCCGTTGATGATTGGGTCTAGGACCAGTGTGGCGAATCCACCATGACGGATACTAGTGGGGTGGTCCTTGCGATCAAAGGTGATCAGACAGGAGGACCATGGGTTGAACTTTGGGGCGACTGGCTCCAACGCATATATGTCCCTTAGCATAGACTTCCGCTCCCTCTTTGGAATGTGGGTTGCGTATATCATGTTCACCATCCGCACTTGTGGGGGGAACCTCTTCTGTCCTCTGGTGTTCGGCGGCCGGGGCTCTTCCTTGTCATCGCTATGTAGCCCCTTATCTTTGTTTTCGGCATTTAACTTGTCGGCCTGCTTGAACACCCAACATTCCCTGTTGGTGTGGTTGGCTGGCTTGTCGGGGGTGCCGTGTATTTGGCACGAGCGATCGAGTATACGGTCCAAACTGGACGGGCCCGGAGTGCTTCTTTTGAATGGCTTTTTCCGCTGACTGGGTTTAGAGCCTCTGAATCCGGCATTGACTGCCGTATCCTCGGTATTGTTGCTGTTGACGCGGCGCTTATGTTTGTTGTGACGCGACATACCATTGCTATCCTTGGTATCTGAAGTACCATGGTTCTTTGATATGTTATTGCTGTGAGCCAGCCAGCTGTCCTCTCCCACGCAAAAGCGGGTCATGAGTGTCGTGAGGGCTGCCATAGATTTCGGCTTTTCCTGGCCAAGGTGCCGGGCGAGCCACTCGTCGTGGATGTTGTGCTTAAAAGCTGCTAGGGCCTCTGCATCCGGACAGTCGATGATTTGATTTTTCTTTGTCAGGAATCGTGTCCAGAATTACCTGGCCGATTCCTCTGGCTGCTGAATTATGTGGCTCAAGTCATCGGCATCTGGTGGTCGCACATAAGTGCCCTAGAAGTTGTCAAGGAATGCGGCTTCCAGATCTTCCCAATAGCCAATGGATTCTGCTGGCAGGCTATTGAACCAATGCCGAGCTGGTCCTTTGAGTTTAAGTGGGAGGTATTTGATGGCATGCAGATCGTCACCGCGGCCCATGTGGATGTGCAAGAGGAAATCCTCGATCCATACCGCAGGATCTGTTGTGCCGTCGTATGATTCGACATTTACGGGTTTTGAAACCCTCTGGGATTTGGTGATCCATTACTTCGTCTGTGAAGCATAGGGGGTGTGCGGCGCCTCTGTACTGGGATATGTCGCGACGCAACTCAAATGAGTCTTGTCCGCTATGTTCGGCCCGGCCGGATTTACTTTTATTGTATCCGGCGTGACGGTTATCGTCTTGTGTAGTGGCGCGCCCTTGTGATCCGTAGATCGATCTTGCGTGTTTTGCTTTGTCGTCCAATACGTCTCGCAGGTCTAGCGTGTTTCCCCGTGCCTTGACATTTTTATTTGAGTGGCGTCGGGGTGCGGGCTGAGCTTTTGGATAAAATGCCTCTCTGTCGCGGCCACGAGGTGGCCGATCAGCCGCGTCATACGCTGGAGATGTAGGTTTTAATGCTTCCTCCTCCAGTCGGGGTAGCAACCTGCGCTTTGGGTAACTCTTGGAGGGGCGTTTGAGTTCATATTCCTCGTCCGCAAGGACTTCAGTCCATCTGTCAGCTAGCAAATCTTGATCAGCTTGAAGCTTCTGTTGCTTTTTCTTAAGGCTATTTGTTGTGGCTATAAGCCAGCCCTTGAAGCGCTCTTGCTCGACGAGATCCTCAGGCACGACAAATTCGTCATTGTCGAGGCTTGCCTCGTCTTCGGAGGGAGGCATGTAATTATCATCCTCCGCCTCTCCATCTGCCACTCTCTCGGGAGGGCTGGCTTCTCCATCCTCCTGCTCTAAATCTTGCTGGAGGGGATTATTGTCATCTTCGGCACTGTCCGGAGTGCTATTATCTCCTGTGCCAGTATCACCGCTTTTGCTTTGGCGAGACATAGAGTGGCGCCGCTAACATCGGCGCTTGGGTTGCTTCTTGGAGGGGTCATCCTCCGCTGCCCCGTCGCCATTGCCTTCTTTGGGTGTGTCCACCATGTATATATCATATGATGAGGTGGTTGTCCAGCACCCTGTGGGCAGTGGTTCTTGTTCGTCTCCCGCATCGTCGTCCATATCGTCGATGTCTTGAGTGTCGAAGTCGAGCGTGTCGGTCAGATCATCGACAGTGGCTACTAAGTGGGTGGTGGGTGGGCGGCGAATTTCTTCGTCAACCGCATCCCAATCCTGCCGGACATAGTCCGGCCAGGACTCTCCTGACAAGGAGAGAGACCTTAATGAGTTTAGTATGTCACCGAAGGGCGAGTGCTGAAAGATATCCGCGGAGGTGAACTCCATGATCGGCGCCCAGTCAGATTCGATAGGCACGGGCGCAGGCGGTTCGGAGTCCGTGGCCGGGGAAGAATCCGGCAGTTCGGCGTCACGGCTCTCGTGAAGGGTAAGGTCGATACTCGGCTCGATCTCCGCTGAGGATCGGCCTCCGTGGCGGGGTCTATCCACCCGTCCATGGATGGCGCAATTGGCTCCGAATTAAGGGTCGGAGCGGTTGCCGGTGCAGTCTCCTGAACACTGTCTGATGGTAGAGCTAAATCATACTCATCGTGACCGTGCGGTGCACTCGGCAGGGGCTTGAATCCATCGAAGATCAAGTCTCCGCGGATGTCGGCTGTGTAGTTTAAGCTTCCAAACCTGACCTGGTGGCCAGGGGAGTAACTCTCGATCTGCTCCAGATGGCCGAGCGAGTTGGCCCGTAGTGCGAAGTCGCCGAATACAAAGATCTGTCCAGGGAGAAAAGTCTCACCCTGGACTGCATCGCTATTGATGATCGAAGGAGCCATCAAGCCTAACGATGATGACATAGAAGAACTCTCAATGAAAGCACCAATGTCGGTGTTAAAACCGGCGGATCTCGGGTAGGGGGTCCCGAACTGTGTGTCTAGGCGGATGGTAACAGGAGGTAGGGGACACGATGTTTTACCCAGGTTCGGGCCCTCTTGATGGAGGTAATACCCTACGTCCTGCTTGATTGTTCTTGATAATATGAGTAGTACAAGAGTTGATCTACCACGAGATCAAAGAGGCTAAACCCTAGAAGCTAGCCTATGGTATGATTGTTTGTTGTTCGTCCTACGGACTAAACCCTCCGGTTTATATAGACACTGGAGGGGGCTAGGGTTACACAGAGTCGGTTACAAGGAAGGAGATCTACATATCCGTATTGCCAAGCTTGCCTTCCACGCCAAGGAGAGCCCAATCCGGACATGGGACGAAGTCTTCAATCTTGTATCTTCATAGTCCAACAGTCCAACCAAAGGATATAATCTGGCTGTCCGGATAACCCCTAATCCAGGACTCCCTCATACTAGTCACAACAAGATTTCAGATGGGTACCACGGGTCTACATGTACAACAACACTATTGGCTATGTTGTGATGCTAGTAATGTGCATGATATGAAAGTCAACTGTATACACAATTGAAATTGAAATCAACAGAGCTATTGATAAGAGCAAACCTGTTAAAGAAACATGCGTGAACATACCTGCTATGCCATTGGAGTTTCGATTGGATCCTTCAATTTAAAAACAAGTTTGTATGAGTAAATACAGTGATACAAGAGCAAAGCAATCATAGATAAAAAAGGCACACCTAAGCGAGCGCTTAAGCGCGCCTAGGCTCTAGGTGTTGGCAAAACGCATTGCGCATAACTATGCATAAGCATGCGCTTTGGTCAGTAAAGCGCAAGGCGGTGGCAAAACTCACAATTAACGCCTAGCGCTTTTTTGAACTATGATAGCAATGGAATCTTAAATTAGAGCAGTTGTTCTTCAGGTTTAGGCACTTGTTCTACATGAACAGAGTACAGTAAGACGCAAGAATATAATACTTAAAATAGAAAATGAGCTCATAGACCTTACCACATTCTTCGTTCGGGACCAGTACAGAACAAGGTGTTCCCAATCATCGTCCAGTAAATGTGTCTCAGGAGAACGTAAGGGAATTTGATGAGTTTCTTTGCCGGTGAAGTACGTTTTCTTCAGGTAATTCTGATACTGCCACCAAGCATTCTTGAAGATAGCAGAGGTATTAGCACAGGTTACCTCATCCTGAGTTTCCAAATTGGTCCTTCTCTATAGAGAAAAATGGGAAAATTTGCTGTATTATTACCATCATGGAGGTAGGATGTATGGGATGAAGCAAAGTAATTTCCATGAATAACATTACTTACACATAACTCCTGGACAAACACCTGCAACTGGCATTTTCCTTCATCTTCAGTATAATATTTCCAAGATGGGAAGATACGCACATAGGATTTAACAACATCAAATGCGATAGATGCTAAACTATGACTAGCTGGTTGTGCTTCCTCCACAGGAATAGGCGTACTAACTGGTGGAGTTGGGGTTCGTCGTGATAGTACTGGCCCTTTGGGCACTAGAGCTGCCTTACTAACTGCTCTTGTTTGGGAGCTCTATGGTGGAGATGGTGCTGTGTCAACAAGAACTAGGTTACTATTGGCTGGGGTTGGGGTTATATTGGGTGAAGCTGGTTCTCTGTTCATCGCAGTAGGGGTACAATCTGCGAGAGTTTGGGTTATGTGTGGTAGGGCTGGTTCTTGTGCATGTACAACCGGGGTGCTATCTCCACCAAGAGGTAGCACTGTTTTATTTGAAGACCGTGTTTTTAGTCCACTAGATACTAGCACCACCCGCTCCAATTCAAATGGCTGATAAACAGGAAACATAGTTGAATGTACAGACATTATATGAGAGACAGATGCAATAGATAGTGTGGAAAAAAGAGGGCATGAAATAGTTGACATGTATATTGTTTAACTAAAACGGATATCATGACATAATTTCACATATATGATGTCTATCTAAACTGGATAGCATAGCATAACATAATTCAAAGATATTATGAATAACTAAACAGGATCGCATGACATAATTCACCTACATGTTATTTAAGTAATCAGGATCACATCATTTAATTCACATATGTGATTTATATGCTAAATAGAGGGCATTCAATATGATGTCTGAACTAAGAACATGGTGTTGACTATTGTGTATATGATGTCTAAACTATGCAATGCAAGACACCGTATGCATGATATGAGCAGTATAACCGTGCCAAGTTAGAGCATACACCTCAGTGGGGGAATAGGACTGGTCATCTGTCTCTGAATCCATCTCCGAGGAGCTATCGGGACCCAACAAGAGATCTGCTTCGACATGTAGCACTGTCTGCTCTGAAGGCCTTGTTTTCACTCCAGATTTTTCCATCTCCCACCCAAATGGCTGATTCACAGGAAGAGTAGTTTAATGTACAAACATTATCGACAAATGGTTATGTAATGAAGAAAAGGATGGGCAAGATATCATTCAAATATATGATGCCTAGTTAAACAGGATGGCATTGCACATTTCACATATATTATGGCTGGCTAAAAGACATGAGACTGCATAATTCCCATATATGATATAGAAACTAAATAGGTGGCATTACAGAACATGTCTAAACTAAGCAGATGACATATATGATGTCAAAACTAGGCACTGCAAGGCAACATATGCATGATATGACTAACATCATCATGCCAAGGTAGAGCAAACACCTTGGGGGTAAATAGGAGTGGTCAGCGGCGTCTGAATCCGCCTCAAAATAGATATCTTCCTCTGGATTACAATATGGAGAGTGGTGGGGAGGGTTTGCCATTGAACCCACCATGGAGCGATGTCTGCATGACATTGTATTGCCGCAGAAAACTCTTCTCTTTTTCTCTACATGTTCAGCATGATTGTGTACAATATCTGACATGCATATGAAAAAAATATGGTGAGATTATGTAAGGAGAGCATGCAGAAATTTAGAGTGATGGTAACAACCAGTGGATCAACGTTTTTCCATTGAACCAAAATAGCCTAATGGATCGACATGAATGTATAGTAATAAGTGATGCAACAAGTGTACAACCTCTTTGCCGTAGCCGTGTCGACCTCAGCATCATTGGGTTGGTCGCAAAGGTAGAGCAAACACCTTGAGGCAGAGGTGGCTGTCGGAGGTGTGGAGGAATATCTTAGGAATCTGTAGACGGTGTATAGGGCACTGCTCTGTTGTGATGGATCGTTTTGCCGTTGGAGCAGCTCCGGTGAGCCGTAAGGCGTCAAGGCTGAAGCAGCACAAGACAGACATCGTCAATCTCAAGTGGGATTCTAATAGCATCTCCAATAGATGATGTAAAATGGATGTAAAATTAACATCACCAAAAAACCCCTGACTACAACAGATGAGGTAAAAACTGTTGACTCTGAACTTAACTGTCGAAATTGAAATTTACTGTGGAATCTGAATGCTACTATCGAAACTGAACACAATGGTAGTAGAGAGGCACTTGACATGTAGTTTAGGGAGTGCCTGCAGTTCATCTTCAACCTGCACCCCCCTGAGCCGCCAGCCACCACCGGCCGAACCGCCGGCCCCAGCGCTGCCACGCCGCCCCAAAACCACTCGCCACCGCCGCCCGGCCAGCCCTCTAGGACCCCGGCCCCACCCTGAACCCTAAGATAGATAGTGGGGTACCTCTCCGCCGAGCCCCCGTCCCAGCTGTGGGTGGTTCTTCCTTAACTCCGGCGAGCCCCCAACCCTTGAAAATCGACTGACCCAAAAGTCGATTTAGTCAACTGAAGTGTGGCTTAATCAGAGTAGAGCAACAGCACGAGCGAGGGGGAGAGCAGCAGCAGCAGCTGGGCAAGCGAGCGATCGAGCGAGAGCCGGAGCAGCAGCAGCAGCGTGAGTGAGTGAGAGCCGGAGCAGCAGCAGCAGATCCGGCTGGTATGGACGCCGCCGCCGAAGGGGCCTCACACTGGGGGAGAGCCGCCATGGAGATGTCGCCCGTGGCGTAGCCGCTCCATGGGGGTGCGGGATCGAGCACCGTCGGCGCCGGGAGGTCGAGTTAAGGAGAAGGTGCGATGTGATGAGTGTACAACCTCTTTGGTGGCGCCGAGTAGGCCTCGGCTTCGTTCGAGGAGTTGGTGAGGATGCTGCGGTTCCGGTAGAGCAGGTGAAGACGGTGCTGTGGGGATGGAGCAGCCGCGATAGACGAGGTGGTCGTCGGAGCAGCTCGTTGGAGGTGGAGGACGGGGCGGCTGAACCGGCGGGACGGCGAGATGGACGATGGATCCTCATCCGGGGAGGTGGACGAGGGACGTCAAGCTGTTGCGATGGACGACGTCGTCGGGGAAGAGGCTCCGGTTGGCCAGCAGTGACGTGGCGGACGGAGGAGGGTGGGGTTTCGCGGCTGGAGCGGAGAGGTTATGGCGGCCTGGGATTTCGAATGGCGAAAAGGGGGCGATGGGAGGGGGTGAAGCATGACTTAGGGACGCGCTTGTCCAAAATGTAGGGTGTGTTACAAAAGTACCCCCCACCGATTTGAACTAGTGGCCCTTTCGGCTCAGGGTTAGAAGGGGGATTTCGTTTGTCGGGATTTGGCAGCTAGAGGGAGTTTTCGCGCGCGTTGTAATTTCGGGATAGCAAGGCGCGGGTTGTGAAGGCGCCAGTTTTGGGAGCACGATATCTGAATTTCCGGGATATAACAAGACGCGGGTTGAATTTTAGGGACAAGCCTAAGGTGTAGTAATATTGTACTTGTATGTACCAAATCAATTCGCACTTCCCTCAACCAAAAAGAAATAGAAAAAAATAAAACTATTCACACCACACAAAGAGAGAGTCTTGCTCCGTTTTACTATACAAATGCTATTCAAAGCTACTCCCTCCTTCCATCTATATAGGGCCTAATGCGTTTTTCGATGCTAACTTTGACCAAATATTAGAGCAATGATATATGACATGCAACTTACACAAAGCACACCGTTAAATTCGTCTGTGAAAGGTTCTTTCAATGATATAATTTTCACATTGTGCATGTCATGTACTATTAATCTTGTCAATAGTCAAAGGTGGTCTTAAAAATCTCATTACTCCCTATATAGATGGAAGGAGGGAGTATGAATCCATGTTATATCCGATTAAATTTTTTCGCTTGCTGTATAATGCATGTAACCTACTCATACCAACATTTTAGTGCATTCCAAATGTCTATACTACCGCTGCAATTCGAACTAAATTTTAATTTGTTTCTCTATTTCAATAAGAATCTACAATCATGATTGTTGCCAACTTCAACCATCATAGTTTCCTTGCTATCCGTCAGATATAAATCGGACGGCCTATAATGCAGGATGGCAGGCACACCATCATCAACAACTCCGTTTTTTATAAGAGTAGAGATAAAATATATTAAATGTAGTATAACATGTTCATAACCACACCATGTGTATCACCATTATATATATTCACACATGCGTCGGTTTGAAACACTATGATAAATTCTTCAAATATCCGAATTCACTTTTTATAATGAAGTATATATGATCTCTATTCGTCTTTTACACCCACACAACCCTCTTATCTTTGTAGCTAGCACTAACTTTCTCTTGTGCATGCACACGCCCACATCCCTCTCACCCTCCCTTAGCATTCTCTAGCTCCATCGCGCAAATTCATCTTTTCACTTTAGGTCATTCACCCATGGTGTGTGTAGGCCCCCCAGCTCCTTCTTTACGGCACACATCGATCAATATGCCTCTCTAGCCAGGTGTGCCTAGCACAAACACAAGCTTCCCCTCTTCTCTTGTCACCGTCCATGCCTCACTCCCACCACTCTTTTCATCGTTCTCGTACTCGCACACTCCCCCCCTCGATATAGTATGCCTCTCCTACCACCTCCTACATGCATCCCTCTCTCTATATCCTTCTCCTCGTGACTCATTTGCTTCTAACACACACATGCATGTATATCGATAGATCTCCCAACATATACGTAGATCGACTTTAACTACCCCCCATCGATCGACGTACCTCACAAGTTATGTCTCTCCTTTCTCTAACAAAGGGCAATTGATCTTCCAATGTAGTTACGTCTACTTACCATAGCCACATCGTCCCCCCTCATCATTCGTGCATGCCTCCTGACCCGTCTCTCACACACACGTGCACAGACAACAAGCAGCCATCTCCTCTCTTATTGATATTGCGGGCGTGCCCTCCGTTTGTCTAGCAAGCCTATCCCACCATTTGTTAGAAGCAACTCCACTACCACCCCCTCCAACACTCTAGCTCTGTCTCCCTCCCAACCTTATTTCTCTCCTGCACATATGCATGGATGTCGATCGATCTCCTTTAATACATGAGGCAGATCGATCTCCTTAATACATGAGGTAGGCCTCTCTCCTCCTCCACACATATACCAGCCATTGTACCTCCATAGTTAATTGGGCCTCCCTCTTCCCCCACCACACACCGATAGTCGAGCGCTGCAGGTAGGTATCCATGCCACAGAGACAAACTGCACATGTCCCATCTCACATTCCAGTAGGCCAGCCACTCTATATATTTGACGTGGGCACACACAAATTCGATGGCACTCTTTATCGATCACGCGCGCGCACACACACATCATCCGTCTCTTCGATTCTATGGACACCTCAAGCCAATGATACCTCCACTCTCTTCTCGTGGATCGCCCCCTCTATATATATGTTATATCCAGGACTCTATTTCACACACATTGCATATGTTACATTTTTTGATTGACCCCCCCCCCCAAAAAAACTCTCAAGAACCCACACACTATATCTCTCTCACACAACCCCACATAGATGGTGTACGTATACAAGAAGAGAATAGGTGCACCGTGCACGTACTCACGCTTCGTGCCCAGCCACACCCACGCGGGTACACGGTGGAGCTCATTTCTTTACAAAATGGCAGCCCACGTGCTAATTTGAACGCCTGTAGCGGTTGTTTACCTAGGGAGGTCATGTACCACGTGTGCACAAAACAAAGTTCGACTTGACGCGTTGCCGCGTTATTTTTTAAATAAATTTATAGCGCTCAATGGCACATACACAGAATATAAAACGATTTTTATGGAGAAAAAGGTAGTCCGCTCACTATATACAATGGAGCCTGCCTGCCTGGTTTGTCGCTCTTTAGAGTATCTCACACAAGCCTGCGGTGGCCTCTCTCTCTCACAGTTGGTGACTGATCCGGCCGCATCCCGTCCATCGGGGAAAGGGAGTGCGGTGGCCTCTCTCTCTCTCACTGTTGGTCACTGATCCGGCCGCATCCCATCCGCCGGGGGAAAGGGAGGAAGTGCATCGTTTCTTTGTTCGATGGTGCCGAGGTAGCACGTCCCGATCTACGGTACACGCCGTTCTCTCTGACCAAGCTCTGGCGCGGCAGGGCCTACGCCACCTGCTCGCAGATTCCGCCCGCTGCCGCTCACCTAGTTACATCCCGACGACCTCCAGGTATCCCCTCCGGCCTTGCTCCACTGCCCGTCTTCCCACGTTGCTTCATGTGGATCTTCCATAGTTCTTTGCCCAAAACGTAGCTCGTCCGGCGTACTTTCCATATTGCATTCTCATCCTCCAACCATTTTAGACAAACACAACCGTGTTGTTATCTTCCCTTAGGACAAGGAATATGCTTCTTTTTTGTCATTGCATGTGTCATCAACTGTTATTGGCCAGTAATTGTTTCCTTTCTACCTCTTTTTTGCAAACAGGGTTATCCATTTCACCTCATTGCTATTGCGACCTTTTGGTGAACTGCACAAATCACTTTTTTCTTAAGAGTGTTTTGTGCAGTTGTACTAAAATGTCACACGGGCAACGTCTCTACATTTCAGTGCGACTACACAAAGGGAGATTGGTTTTGCTCTATCCTCCTCATCCAACTCCGAGCCTAATCTTCTCCAACTAGTTAGTCTTAAGATAGACTACAAAGGTGACCGTCTTCTATTTGTGTGTTTATTGTTTCATCAGCAGTCCTTTATTATCGTAATCACACTTAATATCTTTGGAACAGGGACGCTCAGCTCTATTTTAGTGGAACTGCACAAAATGATCGGAATGTTGCATGCTCCAGACAGCTATTTTTTTTTTCCAAAAATGCCTTGTTTATTTAGACAGAGCTGGGGGACGTTGCTGCCAATGAAAGCATGGATCAATTTTAATTTAACACCTTCTCACAACTCTGTCTTTAGTTGTGATGTAATTATTAGCTCTGATCTGCTAATAATTGACATGCATTAGGAAGGAAGTTAGATTTTTATTGTTTCCGAAAGAGCATCGATGGCAAGACACGCGAAACAAAAGCTAAAAGCTCACACCATTGTACAATTTCATGTCGCCGGAAAATTATTTGTATAGTGCGTCAATTATGTAAACAAATGATGGAAGCTTGATAGCATTGCCAGAAGCCTCTTCATCATCCGGGTCCATGTGCCATGCACAAAATTATACTCCTTCGTTCCTAAATATTTGTCTTTTTACAAATTTCAAACGGGCATATTTTAGAGTGTAGATTCACTCATTTTGCTTAGTATGTGTACTCCCTCCGTTCCTAAATATTATATTCTTCTTTCTAGAGATTTCAACAAGTGACTACATATAGAGCAAAATGAGTGAATCTACACTCTAAAATATGTCTATATACATCTGTATGTGCCAGTCCATTTGAAATCTCTAAAAAGACAAATATTTGAGTAGTCACTCGTTGAAATCTCTAGAAAGACAAATACTCCGGAGTATATTTAAGAACCGAGGGGGTAGTGCACAACCGCATGGGCGACTCAGCCCGGTCGTTGCGCCGCATTAATAGTAAGTAATGAGCAGTCAAATCATAAGCCCCACCTTTCCCACTGTAAGTTGCTCTGAAGAAGGAACCATCAATACGCTCTTCTTTGAATCAGCTCATACTACTCCATCCGTCACTGTTTATACAGCGCGCTTGAGAAAAAAGAAAAAAAATCTGTGGGACCAAGGCGACTAGCGATCGTCCTGAAAAATAGCATTGGTAGTTATAGCACGACGTCTATTACTAGAGGGAATAATGCGTACACACATGCATGCAGTGCTTCCACCCCAGGTACACACATGTATGCACTTACTCCACTCCGTAGTAGTACGGTACATGGAGAGGAAATTGTTGACTTGATTGCAGTTACCATGCCCTAATTAATTGAGCATTAAACCAAACACGTCTAAAGTCTCTCTGGTGGTGGAAATGCATTGAGAGAAATGCATCATAATGAAGTGCGCCCTGTAAACTGTGATGGAGGGAGTAGTATGAAGGTGCAAAACCAAGTACGCGTATGGCCAGTTGGTCAACGCACCTCCTCTTGGCATATCACTGACATGTGGGACATGAGTGTGAGCAAACCGATCTCAATTGACGGCAAAGAGCCAACCCGCCGTTCCTTGAGAGAGACGAGGAGCGAGAACACACAGACGGGCTCGCACGGAGGCCAAGATATATTCAAGCATGGTTGGTTGATCGATATCATTCATTACATGTTGGGCTGACGTTTTCTGCTCTTCTCCGGAATAAACGTGTACTTTATCAGAGATAAAAAAAATAAGAGTACAGACGCTCCACCACGCGATTCTAGTAGTAGTACTACTCGTACTACTGCACTTGGCTCTTCGCCTCCTCGTGAAGTCGAACAATGATGGTACTCCGCATGTTGGGTACTACGGTCTATGCCTCTGACAATCTGACACCGAATGGAATGATGCATGTCCACCGAGGGTAGGTTGCATTAGTCAAAAGGCGTAAGCGAGCTTCACCTTGTCCTGCAAGCTTCTCCTCGTTCTGCAAGTTGACGGGACACACCAAAAAGTAGTGCTAGTCCATACTCCATCCTTTTCGGTTAATATGGCTTAATATTTTTTGCGGGTAAATGAGAGAGCTTTATTCATATATAAGCATTCTTAGGACGATAAGCCAAGATACTGGTCACTAGGAAGCGAGGTGTTTCATCAAGCCAGCTCTCGGCCACATTCAAAGTGCAGCAAGCACGATTCGCACGAAGATGCGCCGCAAGGTTTGCTGACCTGTTTACATGCTGAATAACAAAAAAAGAGGAAATATCACCGAGTGCTACTATTTGTAACAGGATATGAGCCAGAATTAAGCGAGAATTGTGGTGAGTGTTCCATGCAATCAACTTCCATTATCACATGCGAGAACCCTCGAAGAGAACCAAATGTGTTGAAGATTGCTTTATCACATTTTAAAATTATAATAAGAGTGCAGACGCTCCTCCATCCAGTTCCTAGCACTAGTATAGTACGTACCTTTATAGACTATAGTAGTAGTACTAGTAAACTTTGCGCTTGGCTGTTCGCCTATTCGGGAAGTCGAACAATAATAGAACTAGTAGTAGTATAGTGTATGCTTCTGGCAATCTGACACCAAATTAACTATTGCACGTCCCCCGCCTGAGCGAGGGAAAGCTTGCATTAGTCAAAAGTTTCTCCTTGTCCTGCGAGCCACCGCGCGCAAGCTTCTCCCGTCCTGCAACCTTCTCCTCGTTCGACAAGTTGACGGGACGCAGCAAAGTAATGCTAGTCCATGCTGCCTCCTCTTCGGTTAATATGGCTTAATTTCAAACGAGATAAATACACTGTCTGTCATAGTATATTTGTAAAAATACGGTCAGTGGAATTCATAATATGCTCATTGCGCTCAATATATATATATATTTTCCGGTGTTTATACGGTCACTAGCTCACCCTGACTGAGTATGTGTGTGCATGCACGTGTAGGTTGAGCACTTGAGCGTGACCGTGTGTGTTCCGTCGTGTGCTCGGACATGCATGCATTAGGGCGTCGCGCACGTTTTTGCGTCCATGTGTACGTGCGACTGTTTCATACATGTAGGGGGAAACGTGTAGGGGCCACTAAGGAGAAGTCAAATCACACAGTAAGTTAGTCGGAAGAAGCAACCATCATTTCACTCTTGAATGACACATATGCAATATAAAATGGTTGATATGGAGAGAAAAATAAAACCACTATATATACACTAGCAGGAGCCTAAGCTACAAGCCTGCTTGCTTAGGTTGCTCTCTTCACAAGCATAGAACGACGGGCCTGATCCCGCAGCTGGGGGAAGGGAACAATGTTCTGCGTAGACGCGGTCGACATCAGCAAGGGAGAAAACCCACAGTCGGTGCGTCCCAATCGGGGGTCACTGCGGTATGGGCCGATGTCGCGTCCCAACCGCCCTTCTAGCTACAGCCTGACGTCCCAGGTAGGCCATCTTCCTTTTGGAGCCGGCTTTCTCCACTGTCGTAGCTCCATCTCCATGTCGATCTTTCTCTACTTGTACCGGCTTCTACTTGTGACGAGTTTATGTCTCATGAACTAGTGCCAGTACTATTATTCTAATCACACTTCTTCAATATCTTTGCCATCAGGGATGCTCAGGTCGATTTTAGTGGAACTGCACAAAAACATCGTATGATCCGAGGGTGCAAGCCGTCTTTCCTTCGACGGGTTCTACCTGGCCAGGAAATTAAATCATGTTTAGGGTTTAGGTTTTAAGTCGCAGTGACCCCATCAATAGCTTTTCTTTCGTACACGCTCTCACAACTTTTTTCTTTAGTTGTGAAGTAAATATTGGCTATGATCTATGAATTATTGAGATGCATCAGCATGCGTGTTAGTTTTCCTTTGTATTTGATGGAATGTTGTAACGGGGCAACCTTGGAATAGGAATGAAAATGGAGGGGAAAGTTTCCGTTTTTCCAGAGAAAAAATGGAAACGGAGAGAAACCAACGTTTCGTTTCGTTGGATCGCGCCATCGAGCAAAACCAACATTTAAATCACGTCTCTCATGTTCGTGTCTCACCCTCCTCCATGGCTCGACCCCACACGGTCGCTCGGCATGCCACTCACCGCAAACCGAGTATACGATAACTTTCCCGCCTGCTTGTCGATGGATCGCGCCATGGAGTACTAGCACTACTGGAAGAGATTGACGAGTTGGGGGAGGATAGCTAGCTGTATCACGGACTCCCAAGAACTTTTTACATGCATGTTGTAGCCGGCTATTGCGACCTTTGAACGCGGAGCAGCCACGTGCACCCGGAAGCGGCACCGGCGACGCTCTCTCGACCGGCGCGACGCTTCAATGCTGGCACCAGTGAGAGGTTGCATCCTCTCTGGCCGGGCATGAATGCGGCACTGACCGTTTCGGGCGGGAAGCATGTGCGGGTGATGAAGAGGGTTCGGGTTGGTCAGGACCGGCCGTGGCAGCGGTCCGGACGTGCGCAAACAAGAGATGTTGTACGTTAATATTGCTGCGTGTATAATTAACAACATAAGTAATGTGCCAGTTGGATAAATATGATTCGAGATGGAGATGGAAATGGAATTTTACATAAACACAGATATGCATGTCTATGTCTATGTGTGTGCACGACGGCTCTCGTGACCTGGAAGCGGGGGTGTGTTTTTGATCGAGTTTTCTTTCTTGGTACGTTAGAAAATCAGTTTGTCTAATTCTCATCTAGATGTTATTTAAGGATATCACATCTAAGCTCCCACAAGTATATAATGTAGCAACAAGAAACAAAAAAAAACTAGGAAAAAAATAGACCACAAACAGAGTGGACATCAACTTAGCGTTTGCACTCTCCACACGCTCGCCGCACTACATATATGTTACACGCTGGAGGCTCAGCGTTCATTCGCTAGGGTTTGCTATATTCATAGTCTCTCACCCTCTCTTCACCAGATCTAAACAAGACTGCGTTGGCCTCTTGTCTCTCTCTCTCCCCTCACAGCTGGTGAAGGAGGCGTCTGTATCTCGTCGCATCGGGAAGGGGAGGAGGTGCAGCGTTCACTCTATCGCCTTCGGCGAGGGAGGCAATCCACTGCCGGCTGCGTTGTTCTCTTTCACCGAGCGCCTGTGCGGGAGGGCCACCAACCCCTTCTTCCTCGCTGCCTTACATAGTGTGGGCTGATCCGGCCTCCCGCCGCACGCCTTGCCACATCCCGACGACCCTAAGGTATAAGTTTCTTTGAAACCATCATTGCTCTAGCTGCATGTGGATCTTTTTCGATCTGTAGTCGAATCTAGATCTTGGTTCAAAGAGGAAAGAAGGGTGCGGTGGGCTGGAGCAAGAATCTAGGACGTGGTTCAATGAGGAAAGGAGGGGCGGAAAGTAGTATAGACTGGCTATCCAACCGCTTTGTAGGTCGAAAAGGGAAAAAGGGGGTAACCCAGTACACACATCTGTAAGGAACCGATCTCTTTGTTGAAAAGGGAAAGAAACTGAGGGGTCGGGTAGTTTGTGCAGGACTAGATTTGCTGCCCTCACATAGGAAGAAGGTTCAAAGAGAACAAATATGGGACCAGCGCATATATGCTGCTTGGCTACATACTCTGCATCACCCATTTATACGTCTGGACGCACATGGTGCTCCCATGTCCCATACATCTATTTTGCTGTTGTTAATCTAAGAATGCCGCCGGAAAATTGAAGCAATGCCACTGGTAAAAGAAAATTACATTTTTTTTAACGAATGTTGTTTCAAGAGAATGTCTCTGTTAATATGAATCAATGCAACTATTTTAGAAATGCTACTGTCCTACTTTGTTTTCCATCCAAGATAAGTTAGATGCTTGTTTCTGTCACCGTTTGTTTCATCCTCCTTTATCGGCAAGTAATTGTTTCCTTTTTTGCCTCTGTTAAAACAGGGGTATCGATTCAACTTGTTGCTATTGCGACATTTTGCTTCGCTACTCGAAACACTTATGTTTTAAGAGTGTTTTGTGTAGTTCAACTTGAATGTCACACCAGTGACTTTGCTTAATTTTGGTGGAACTGCACAAAAGGAGATTGAGATTTTTTTCCAGTCTTCGTGGCGAGTTGTTTCAAATCTTGGTCTCAACCACATGATGTGTAGTGTGCTTTGAGATGTTGTGCTACTTGTTTTGGTACTGTTTTAAATAAATGTTGAATTGAAGCTATTGTATTGCTGTCTTTTCCCATTAAGTAGTGAAAAAAATGGGACCAACCCAGACATGATGCTTGTTGCTTTGTTACAATAAATTCAGCATCACACCCTTTATAAGCCAGTAATTGATGCCACTCTCATAATTAACTACTGAATCTTATTTCAAAACTGTAACACTTGTTAGGGATTGGCTGGATTACCATTTTTGTGGCTGCATGTTTCATCCTCCTTTATTAGCCAGTAATTGATTCCATTTTTGCCTCTGTTTAAACAGGGATATCTATTCAACTTGTTGCTATTGCAACATTTTGCTTTGCTACGTGAAACACTTTGCTTGATTTCAGTGCAACTGCACAAAACGAGATTGGATTTCCTATTCGTGTTGGTAGATTCGTATTTATCTTGTCCGTCTCATGAAACGTCAGTACAGGCCTTCATCCACATGATTGTGCAGTGTGCTTTGAGATGTTGTGCTACTTGTATTGGTACTATTTTAAATAAATGTTGAATTGAAACTATTGTGTTGCTGTCTTTTCCCATTAAGTAGTGAACAAAAATGGGACCAACCCAGACATGATGCTTGTTGCTTTGTTACAACAAACTCTGCATCACCCCCTTTATAAGTAGATGGAAGCACATACTTTTGTTGCGCCCACTCTCCCTGGAACTGTTTATGCTTTTCGTTAATCTAATGCCGCTAGTAAAATTAAGCAATGCCACTCTCAGAATTAATTAACTACTGAATCTTAGTTCAAAACTGCAACACTTGTTAGGAATGGTACTATCCTGCTTTGTTGTTCTTTCTACATGTTTAACCAAGGTATTGTTAAGATAATGTCTCTGTTAAAATGAATCAGTTGCATTGTCTTAGGAATGGTACTTTTCTGCTTTATCGTTCTTTATACATGTTGAAACAAGGCATTGTTAAGATAATGTCTCAGTCAATATGAATGAATCACACTAATGGAGAATTGCTACTCTCCTACTTTGTTTACCATTAAGATAAAGTAGATCAGTAGATGCTTTTCTTCTGGGAGTACAGATCATCAAGTGTTATTTCTCAGTAAGTGTTTCCCTTATACCTATTGTTGCTTACAGGGATATCAAAATTAAAGCTCAGTTTTATTCCGACTTTGATTTTAGTTGAACTGCACAAAAGGAGCCAATGTGTCCAAGGCAAACTGCTGCATTACTGGGTCCAGTTGGTCGTTCCACTTTGTAGAAAGAAGCAGTCACTGTTTGCGCTACATTACAGAAGGAATGACCGAGAAGCTTTACAGAGTATCATTAGACACCGGTGACATGACTAGTCTGCAGAGACCATTGGCAATTTAACAACACGTGGAGTTCCCTGGGCAAAAAGTTCCCAAACAAGTACAAGAAGCTACGACAGGACTCCATGATCATAGGCATTACATATTTTGAATGGGAAAAGCTTGTCAAAGTTTAATATTGATGTTAGCAAGAAGACGTTAGTTTAATATATTGGAATTGGAAAACCTTGTCAAAATTTTCTCATTGATGTTAGCCAGAAGACATGCATTTGATATTTTTGAGTGGGATGCGCTTGCTATGAGCAGCGTCGAGTGTTTTTTCCTATTCCTGTGTTCAGTTTAGAAGTAAATAGTTACTCTGCTGAGATATTCCTGTGTGAAGAGTTTGTTCTGAATATTGTCTATGTAATGCCAGACCTTGTGTTTGATTGCAAAGTTGAGCTTGGAATGTTGTGGCATGCAGCATCACGAGCTATTCACCGTGCCTCCTGAGAATAATGGTTCGTATTGTTTTGCATGTCGATCTAATGCCAGTGATTTTCTTGTTAAGAAGATCATCCTCTTCTATTGTTTCCATGCTTAAGAATTTCATCGTCTGATCTTTCATTCATAGCCTATACGACAAGTCGGGTAGGTTAGACGTGAAACCATATGATCTTCCGACCAACTCGTGATATTATCCCGTGATTGGATCGTCTTTTCCATCCAAAACCGCTTGTAAAACTGATGCTTGTAAATTAAAGCAGATGGTCTCGGGCGAAGGCGCTTGGTTGGTCGATTTCGACTAGTAAAATATCGAAAGTACTTCACACATGATAAAAACGCTGAACGACAGTCGGACGATTGCTAATCCAGCCGTTAGCTGCTGTTTCAGCCTTACCCATGGATGACATGATACGCACGTCGTGCATGTATCGTCTGGTAATGTCGTCCATATAGCAGTGCTCGTAAAATATACACTAGTCTCTCAAATTATACGCGTAACCCGCCGGTTTTACTTACAGACCTCGGGCCCTCAGTTTCATTATGCCTGTATTTTACGCCTTGTTTCCGATGACGAGTAAATTACACTTGTATGTTAATACAGGTTTGAAATAAACCAGAGCTCCCAAGCGCGGCCTTACCATTTCATGCCGTCTCAGTTTCTCGAAGGTGCTCATAGGTGTCCGATGATTCTGGCTTCCTGAATGAGCAGCGGGCGCTGTATCAGACCATCCGTAGGGCTCGCGAGGCCCTCTCCATTGTCCTTTGAGTTGTTGCGCTCGTCGTGGCGCCGAGCATTGTTAACATCGTCAACGAACATGAGGATTCAGGAGATGGCTTTATTTTGACTGGATGACACTAGGGACCCACTAGGGCCATAGCCGTACGTATGCAAGTGCCTCCTTATTATGTACAACTATATTTTTTTGCTTTCTCATGGTTTCCTGACATCAAGGTCCCACACCATTGTCAACCTATCTAGTCAATATAAACGAGAGAATTGCACAAGGTGCAGCCGACAGCTAGGACCAAGCAACTCAAGCAGTATTTGTGTTTTTGAGGCGTGAGCACTCCAGAGTTTTTCTTGGCGATGATTTCATTGTTGTTCAGAGGAGAGCAGGGTATTAACTGGACGGGTTGTGGCCCGTCTAGCCCAGGTCAGATATCCAGCCCAGATACTAATTTTTTCAAGATGAAAATGGCTAGCCCAGCTATACGTCTTTTTGAGGAATACCCAGGCAAGGTCAACTTGTTATTCTCCGCCCCGCTGGGCTGCAAATCTTTCCTAGGAGGGATGCATTAGGCTTAACAGGAAAATGGGCTTTACAAAATAATAAATGGGATGTAATTATAAAAATTGGACAGTAATTATAAAAAAATGCACCAAACACGAAATTAGTTTATAAAATATTATTTATGGATTTTGAAAATCTTAAATTTTCATTGTTGCGCGCGCAATGTTTCGTTGGATTTTTACGTAATACAAATTTATATTTAATCTGACTAGAAATTTCAGGATAAAAATATTTCAGATCCCATCAAAATGTGGGAAATTTTATTGAATTCTGTCTTCAACGGTTGGTTGAAATTATTAATCGTTGTCCTAGCTAGAAAATGGGTTGTACTTTTAACAAACTTTAAATGGGCTGTTGTAAATTCCATTAGAATTCAAAAATGGGTTGTACATTCATACAAAATGCAAATGGGCTATAAGTTCTCTGCCACACACTTGTGGGCCTACTAAGTGACCCGTCCCCTAAAAAAATAAGTTGACGCGTATGCAAGGCTTTGTCAACTTATTATAGTCAACACACGGTTCTAGCAGCAGTGGCCGTTGGATGTCTATCCAACGGATGTCGTGCTTCTTCTTCAATCTCGGATATTCTTAGCTTCGACCGCCTAAAAA
Source organism: Triticum urartu (assembly GCF_003073215.2). NCBI lineage: Eukaryota > Viridiplantae > Streptophyta > Magnoliopsida > Poales > Poaceae > Triticum > Triticum urartu. The sequence continues at coordinate 87,083 of NW_024117819.1, read as the reverse complement.
ATGATTCCTGCCCCTGACATCTGGGGAGCACCGTTTCGGAGGCTGACCTGTGGGCCTACTAAGTTGGAGAGTACCAAGGGCTTTGTCAACTTAGTCAATATAAACGATTCTAGCTTCAGTGACCGTACGATGTCCATACAACGGCCGTAGTGCTTCTTCAACCTCTTGTCTTCTTGGTCCAGCCGCCCAAAGCAGTGCCGGTCATGCCGCCTGCTCCTGCCTCCCGTGGCCGGCTGTGCTGCCGCGGAGGCCTCACCACCCCATACTACTCCCACCACTGGCCAGGCCATCCCTCCACTCATCCACACCCCATGTTATTCTGCGGCGATGGCAGCCTCACACCGCAGCCGAACCAGTGAAACCTCGTACTCCTCTCCGCGCGGGCTTCCACTATTGCGTCTTCCTCGGCTCCGCGTCGTCCCCTTCCTAGGCCTCGCCGTCATCCACCGCCCTGGTGCTCTCAGCGCGGCGTGGTCAACATGGTCAACGACCAACTTCCATCGGAAGAGTACTGTACGTGGAGAGGCTGACAGCTGGGTCCACAACGGCCGCAAGGAAGTGCCTCCTTATTACGCACAAAATAATTATTCCTCCACCTGACAGCGGGGACCCACCGGACGGGCCACCTTATTTCGCGAAAAAACGTTTCCCCCCTGACTGTTGGGACCCACCGGACGGGCCACCGTATTTCGCGAAAAAACGTTCCCCCCGCTGTCAGCTCGGAACCACCGGAAGTGCCTCCTTATTACGCACAAAAAATGAATACTCCCCCTGCTAGCTGGGACCCACCTTAGTGGGAGGCTGACTTGTGGGCCTACTAAGTTGACGGGGACGGAGGGCTTTGTCAACTTAGTCAATATGAACGATTCTAGCTCCAGTGACCGTACGATGTCCATCCAACGGCCGTAGTGCTTCTTCAACCTATGGTCTTCTTGCTCCAGCCGCCCAAAGCAGCGCCGGTCGTGCCACCTGCTCCTGCCTCCCATGGTTGGCTGTGCTGCCACGGAGGCCTCACCGCCCCTACTATTCCCACCGCTGGCCAGACCCTGCGGCGACGACAGCCTCACAGCGCAGTCGAACGAGTGAACCCTCATACTCCTCTCGGCGTGGGCATCCACTGTCGCGTCTTCACCGGTTCTACGTCGTCCCGTTCCTAGGCCTCGCCGTCGTCCACCGCCCTGGTGCTCTCGGTGTGGCGTGGTCAACGTGGTCAAGGAACAACTTCCATCGGACATGGACTGTACGTGGAGAGGCTGACAGCTGGGTCCATGGCGGCAGCAAGGAAGTGCCTCCTTATTACGCGGGAAATAATGATTCCTCCACCTGACAGCAGGGACCCACCGGACGGGTCACCATATTTCGCAAAAAAAAACGTTTCCCCCCTGACTGCTGGGACCCACCAGCTACACCTTCGCACGCAAGGAAGTGCGTCCGGGCAAAAAAAAAACGATTCGCCCCCCTGACTGCTGGGACCCACCAGCTACATCTTCGCACGCAAGGAAGTGCATCCGGGCAAAAAAACCAAAACGATTCGCCCCCCTGACTGCTGGGACCCACCAGCTACATCTTCGCAGGCAAGGAAGTGCCTAACAGTCGGGACCCACCTGGTCGAAGCGTACGTAGCATTGTCATTCTTGTCGCGAACGTGTACGTACATATATATTGGTCGATGTAGAGGCGCACACATATGTCGTAGTGGAGGCGCATACGTGTCGTAGTAGAGGCGCGAACGTAGCATGTACACGTACGTACAGCGGCCAGGGTGCAAGAAAGAAAATACGGCCACATACATACATACGGGCAGGGTCTCGAACGCCTACTCGCGCATACGTACGGCCAGGGCTCGTGTACATGGCTGGGTTGGAACGGAGAAACAGTGTCGTCGTCGTGTTCATGGGGAGGCAACGAAATGCGTTGTGTTCATGGGGAGGCAACGAAATACATCATGTTCATCGGGAGGCAACGGAACGCGTGGGAGCCAACTGGCTGGGTCAGAACGGAATGCGTGGTCGTGTTCATCTGGAGGTCTTCGACGGAACAGGCGATGGAAACGAGGCCTGGCATACCGCACAACGGAGGAAACAGACCTCCTACATTCGGAACGGGGGTCCTGTTGATCGGGGGGGTGTGGCGTACCGCAAAACGGACGAAACGGACCTCCTACAGTCGAAACGGGGGTCCTGTTGATCGGGAGGCGTGTGGCGTACCGCAAAACGGACGAAATGGGCCTCCTACGGTCGAAACGGGGGTCCTGTTCATCGGGAGGGGTGTGGCGTACCGCAAAAAGGGACTCCACGGGATACTGTTCATCTCCACTGTCGGCCTCCTCCAACCTCCACGGGCTACCGTCGACCTCCTCCAGCCTCCATGGGCTCCTGTTCATCCAGCCTCCACCGCGCGCTACTCCACCGGCTACTGTTCAACCACCCCTCCACGGGCACCCCTCCACCGTCTACTGTTCATCCAGCCCTCGATACCACGGGGTCCTGTTCAACCACCCTTCCACAGGCACCCCTCCACCGTCTACTGTTCATCCAGCCCTCCACCACATCATGGGGTTCTGTTCATCCAGAGGCAACGCCACCGCTCACTGTTCATCCAACCCCCCCCCCCCCCCCCCCCCCCCCCCCCCCCCCCCCCCCCCCCCCCCGCAACACTCACTGTTCATCCTAGAGGTAGCATCGATCAGCTTCAGTTAGCAGCAGTAGCAAAGGAATCGCTCGATCGGGTTCAGTTAACAGCGATCGATCGATCGCTCGGGTTCAGTAACGCGTAGCCTGCAGTGCAATCGCTCGGGTTCAGTTAGAGCCCAACGCCTCGCTCGGGATCAGTTACAGCCAATGCCTCGCACACCCGCGCGTAAGTGTACGAGAGAAACGCGCATCGCTTGGCCCCCGACCTCCCACCGTAAGCGGGAACTCCTTGAAATTTTCCTCCCCCTCGCTTCTACCACGGTTTTTTCCGTCATGGATGGCCCAAAGAATGTCATGCAGCTGCGTCTCCGGCTCGCCCAGGACGAAAAGCCCATTTTCTGTCATGATTTTTTGCCATAGAAGTAGGAGCCCACCACATCTATGATGATACCAGGTTTTGTCACAAGTATCGTCATAGAAGTGTCATATGTATGACAGAAAAAAATTTCGTTCGGCCCAAAATATCACGGATGTGTATTTTTTTGTAGTGGAGGCCTCTGTCGGTACTCTGTCGGAGGGGGATAGGTCACAGAGGGCTTCCACATCAACCTTGCTACACCTCCGATGATGTGTGTGTAGTTCCCACAGGACCTAAGGGTCCATAGTGATTAGCTATATAGCTTTCTCTCTCTCGTTTGATCTTCAATACAATGTTCTCCTCTAAGTTTTATTCGATGTAATCTCTTTTTACGGTTTGTTTGTTGGAATCTGATGAATTGTGGGTCTATGATCAGGTTACGTTGAAACTAATTGAGTTATACTCTGAACTTTATTATGTGTGATTCTTATAGTTATGTAATGCTTTCCGATCTATGAGTTTTCTTTGGCCAAGTTGATGATTAGGTCTTCAGTGAAAGTGGTGCATAGTAGTAGGTACAATCTTGCGGTGTCCTCACCTCATGGCAGAAGGAGTAGCGAGGCACATATTTGTATTGTTTCTACTAAGGGTAAACCAACGTGGTTTGATCATATTGATTGGTTTTATTTTGTCTATATTATGTCGTCATCCTTCAAGCATTACTTTGTTTGTTGTGAACTTAATAACTAGAGAGGCAAGCATAGAAGCGATCTTGAAATGGATTAATAGTAGTAGATGCAGATGGATGTCGGTCTACTTATCACGAACGTAATGCCTATGTACTGATCATGCCATGAATAACATCATAACTATGCACTTTTCTATCAATTGCCCAACAGTAATTTGTCAACCCACCGTATGCTATGTTCTTGAGAGAGATGTCTCTAGTGAAAACTATGGCCCCCGGGTCCATTCACCATATTTACTAAAACCCTAAAAAGCTTGTTGCAATTAATTTAATTTAATTTTCTTTTTAAATTTATATACCTATCACTATCAGAATTAATCCTTGCAATTAATGAGTACAAGATTTACAACCCTCTTGCCCGTGGTGGTGCAAGTATTTTGTTTGTGTGTGTAGGTACTGTCGACCTTTGTGTGTGTGAATCTCTATTGGTTCATTAACCTTGGTTTTCTACTAAGGGAAATAATATCCGCTACTATATTTCTTCTTCCTTCCTCTTCAGGGAAAAACCCAGCGTAGCTCACAAGTAGCATTGGGCGGCGATCGCTTGAGGGTCTTCACCTAGATCTGAAGACGCGCCGGAAGATCCGTTCGCCTATTTTGCTTCATCGGGATTCATGTCCTGACAGAGGGTAAGAGTTTCATGGTGCTCCTATATCTCGGTTAAGCCAAGGGCTTGAGGTTCCAGCAAAAAGATTATGACGGTGTGGATTTGATCATCGAATGATTCTTCCATCGAGCTTTTGTGACCACATAGCGGGACCTGCATGGGCCACCAATGTCAAAGCTAAATCTGGCAGATCTTCGGTAGGGGGTCCCGAGTTGGTGACCTTGGCTTGATGGTAACATGAAGTAGAGAGACACATTATTTACCCAGGTTTGGGCCCTGTCAAAGAGGTAAAAGCCTACATAATGCTTGTATTGTATTGATTGTGGATGGGGTACAAAGTATATGATGATCTTTCTCGAGATTGTATGAATGAATCTAACTTGCCTCTACTGACCTAAACCCTTGGTTTATATAGAGTCTGAGGGGTACCTAGGGTTACCCATGATCGGTTGCATGTAGAGATAAACATGTCAAATATTTGAATATGCCTTGTAGTGTGCGCCAAGTCTACGGAAGATTCCATCTTGAGTATGTCGAGGGTCATGGCAAACGTGGCCCAATCTTCGATTATTGGTGGGTCCTCGGCCCGGCCCATGAATGGTAGGCCAATGTGATGAGTACCCCCTAATCCAGGACACCGTCACCCACATAGGTGCCTGGCGCGACGAAGGGGGTGGCCACGCCCCCTGCCTATATGGGGCCCACATTTACCGCCTTGACCTGATTCCACCATCATAAATACCTATAAATAAAGAAACTATCTGCCGTGCCTCCGGAAGAATTTTATCGCCACCGCGAGCCATTGTTCCACGGAGATCCCATTCAGAGGCCTTTTTGGACCTTTGTCGGAGGGGGATGCCATTGTCGGGGCCATTTTCATCAACCTTACTGCTTCCATGACCATGTGTGAGTAGTTCCACCAGGACCTGCTGAAGGAAATATGCCCTAGAGGCAATAATAAAGTTATTATTTATTTCCTTATTTCATGATAAATGTTTATTATTCATGCTAGAATGAATTGTATTAACCGGAAACATAATACATGTGTGAATACATAGACAAACAGAGTGTCACTAGTATGCCTCTACTTGACTAGCTCGTTAATCAAAGATGGTTATGTTCCTAACCATAGACAAAGAGTTGTTATTTGATTAACGGGATCACATCATTAGGAGAATGATGTGATTGACTTGACCCATTCCGTTAGCTTAGCACTCGATCGTTTAGTATGTTGCTATTGCTTTCTTCATGACTTATACATGTTCCTATGACTATGAGATTATGCAACTCCCGTTTACCGGAGGAACACTTTGTGTGCTACCAAACATCACAACGTAACTGGGTGATTATAAAGGAGCTCTACAGGTGTCTCCAAAGGTACATGTTGGGTTGGCGTATTTCGAGATTAGGATTTGTCACTCCGATTGTCGGAGAGGTATCTCTAGGCCCTCTCAGTAATGCACATCACTAAGCCTTGCAAGCATTGCAACTAATGAGTTAGTTGCGAGATGATGTATTACGGAACGAGTAAAGAGACTTGCCGGTAACGAGATTGAACTAGGTATTGAGATACCGACGATCGAATCTCGGGCAAGTAACATACCGATGACAAAGGGAACAACGTATGTTGTTATGCGGTCTGACCGATAAAGATCTTCGTAGAATATGTAGGAGCCAATATGAGCATCCAGGTTCCGCTATTGGTTATTTGACCGGAGACGTGTCTCGGTCATGTCTACATTGTTCTCGAACCCGTAGGTCCGCACGCTTAAGGTTTCGATGACAGTTATATTATGAGTTTATGCATTTTGATGTACCGAAGTTGTTCGGAGTCCGGATGTGATCACGGACATGACGAGGAGTCTCGAAATGGTCGAGACATAAAGATTGATATATTGGAAGCCTATATTATTTGGATATCGGAAGTGTTCCGGGTGAAATCAGGATTTTACCGGAGTACCGGGAGGTTACCGGAACCCCCCGGGAGGTATATGGGCCTTAGTGGGCTTTAGTGGAAGAGAGGAGAGGTGGCCAGGGCTGGGCCGCGTGCCCCTCCCCCCTAGTCCGAATAGGACAAGGAGACGGGGGCGGCGCCCCCCCTTCCTTCTCTCTCTCCTCTTTCCCCCTCCCGAATCCTATTCCAACTAGGAAAAGGGGGGAATCCTACTCCCGGTGGGAGTAGGACTCCTCCTGGCGCGCCCTCCTCCTGGCCGGCCGCACCTCCCCTTGCTCCTTTATATACGGGGGCAGGGGGCACCCCTAGATACACAAGTTGATCCACGTGATCATATTCTTAGCCGTGTGCGGTGCCCCCTTCCACCATAATCCTCGATAATATTGTAGCGGTGCTTAGGCGAAGCCCTGCGACGGTAGTACATCAAGATCGTCACCACGCCGTCATGCTGGCAGAAATCTTCCCTGACACTTTGCTGGATCGGAGTCCGGGGATCGTCATCGAGCTGAACGTGTGCTAGAACTCGGAGGTGCCGTAGTTTCGGTGCTTGATCGGTCGGGCCGTGAAGACGTACGACTACATCAACCGCGTTGTGCTAATGCTTCCGCTGTCGGTCTACAAGGGTACTTAGATCACATTCTCCCCTCTCGTTGCTATGCATCACCATGATCTTGCGTGTGCGTAGGAAATTTTTTGAAATTACTACGTTCCTAACAGTGGCATCCGAGCCTAGGTTTTATGTGTTGATGTTATATGCACGAGTAGAACACAAGTGAGTTGTGGGCAATATAAGTCATACTGCTTACCAGCATGTCATACTTTGGTTCGGCGGTATTGTTGGATGAAGCGGCCCAGACCGACATTACGCGTACGCTTACGCGAGACTGGTTCTACCGACGTGCTTTGCACACAGGTGGCTGGCGGGTGTCAGTTTCTCCAACTTTAGTTGAACCGAGTGTGGCTACGCCCGGTCCTTGCGAAGGTTAAAACAGCACCAACTTGACAAACTATCATTGTGGTTTTTGATGCGTAGGTAAGAACGGTTCTTGCTAAGCCCGTAGCAGCCACGTAAAACTTGCAACAACAAAGTAGAGGACGTCTAACTTGTTTTTTCAGGGCATGTTGTGATGTGATATGGTCAAGACGTGATGAGATATAAGTTGTTGTATGAGATGATCATGTTTTTTTGAAGTTGTCGGCAACTGGCAAAATCCTTATGGTTGTCTCTCTATTGCATAAGATGCGAGCGTCCAATAATTGCTTTACTTTATCGCTATGCGATAGCAATAGTTGCTAGAGCAATTGTTGGCGAGACGACCACGTGACGAAACATTGATATAGATCAAGATGATGGAGATCATGGTGTCATGCCGGTGACGATAGAGATCATGACAGTACTTTGGAGATGGAAATCAAAGGCGCAAGATGATGATGGCCATATCATGTCACATATTTTGATTGCATATGATGTTTATCTTTTATACATCTTATTTTGCTTAGTTTGATGGTAGCATTTTAAGATGATCTCTCACTAATTATCAAGAAGTGTTCTCCCTGAGTATGCACCGTTGCGAAAGTTCTTCGTGCTGAGACACCACGTGATGATCGGGTGTGATAGGCTCTACGTTCAAATACAATGGGTGCAAAATAGTTGCACACGCGGAATACTCAGGTTATACTTGACGAGCCAAGCATATACAGATATGGCCTCGGAACACGGAGACCGAAAGGTCGAGCGTGAATCATATAGTAGATATGACCAACATAGTGATGTTCACCAATGAAACTGCTCCATCTCACATGATGATCGGACATGGTTTAGTTGATTTGGATCACGTGATCACTTAGAGGATTAGAGGCATGTCTATCTAAGTGGGAGTTCTTAAGTAATATGATTAATTGAACTTAAATTTATCATGAACTTAGTCCTGGTAGTATTTTGCAAATTATGTTGTAGATCAATAGCTCGCGTTGTTGCTTCCCTGTGTTTATTTTGATTTGTTCCTAGAGAAAATTGTGTTGAAAGATGTTAGTACCAATGATGCGGATTGGATCCGTGATCTGAGGTTTATCCTCATTGCTGCATACAAGAATTATGTCCTTGATGCACCGCTAGGTGACAGACCTATTGCAGGAGCAGATGCAGACGTTATCAACGTTTGGCTAGCTCAATATGATGACTACTTGATAGTTTAGTGCACCATGCTTAATGGCTTAGAATCGGGACTTCAAAAACATTTTGAACGTCATGGACCATATGAGATGTTCCAGGAGTTGAAGTTAATATTTCAAGCAAATACCTGAGTTGAGAGATATGAAGTCTCCAACAAGTTCTATAGCTAAAAGATGGAGGTGAATCGCTCAACTAGTGAGCATGTGCTCAGATTGTCTGGGTACTACAATCGCTTGAATCAAGTGGGAGTTAATCTTCCAGATAAGATAGTGATTGACAGAATTCTCTAGTCACCATCACCAAGTTAGTAGAACTTCGTGATGAACTATAATATGCAAGGGACAACGGAAACAACTCCCAAGCTCTTCGTGATGCTGAAATCAATGAAGGTAGAAATCAAGAAAAACATCAAGTGTTGATGGTTGACAAGACCACTAGTTTCAAGAAAAGGGAAAAGGGAAGAAGGGGAACTTCAAGAAGAACGGCAAGCAAGTTGCTGCTCAAGTGAAGAAGCCAAGTCTGATCCTAAGCCTGAGACTAAGTGCTTCTACTACAAAGGGACTGGTCACTGGAAGTGGAACTACCCCAAGTATTTGGCGGATAAGAAGGATGGCAAGGTAAACAAAGGTATATTGGATATACGTGTTATTGATGTGTACTTTACTAGTGTTTATAGCAACCCCTCGGCATTTGATACTGGTTCAGTTGCTAAGAGTAGTAACTCAAAACGAGAGTTGCAGAATAAACAGAAACTAGTAAAGGGTGAGGTGACGATGTGTGTTGGAAGTAGTTCCAAGATTGATATGATCATCATCGCACACTCCCTATACTTTCGGGATTAGTGTTGAAACTAAATAAGTGTTATTTGGTGTTTGCGTTGAGCATGAATATGATTTGATCATGTTTATTGCAATACGGTTATTCATTAAAGTCAGAGAAAAATTGTTGTTCTGCTTACATGAATAAAACCTTCGATGGTCATACACCCAATGAAAATAGTTCGTTGGATCTCGATCATAGTGTTACACATATTCATAATATTGAAGCCAAAAGATGCAAAGTTAATAATGATAGTGCAACTTATTTGTGGCACTGCCATTTAGGTCATATCGGTGTAAATCGCATGAAGAAACTCCATACTGATGGACTTATGGAACCACTTGATTATGAATCACTTGGTACTGGCGAACCATGCCTCATGGGCAAGATGACTAAGACTCCGTTCTCCGGAACAATGGAGCGAGCAACAAACTTGATTGGAAATAATACATACTAATGTAAGCAGTCCAATGAGTGTTGAGGCTCGCGGCGGGTATCGTTATTTTCTGACCTTCACAGATGATTTGAGCAGATATGAGTGTATCTACTTGATGAAACATAAGTCTGAAACATTTGAAAAGTTCAAATAATTTCTGGGTGAAGTGGAAAATCATCATGACAAGAAAATAAGGTTTCCACGATCTGATCGCGGAGACAAATATTTGAGTTACGAGTTTGGTCTTCAATTAAAACATTGTGGAATAGTTTCACAAACTCATGCCACCTGGAACACCACAGCATAATGGTGTGTCCGATCATCATAACCGTACTTTATTGGATATAGTGCAATCTATGATGTCTCCTACCGATCTACCACTATCGTTTTGGGGTTATGCATTAGAGACAGCTGCATTCACGTTAAAAAGGCCACCATCTAAATCCGTTGAGACGACACAATATGAATTATGGTTTGGCAAAAAACCAAAGTTGTCGTTTCTTAAAGTTTTGGGTTGTGATGCTTATGTGAAAAAGTTTCATCCTGATAAGCTCAAACCCAAATCGGAGAAATATGTCTTCATAGGATACCCAAAGGAGACTGTTGGGTACACCTTCTATCACAGATCCGAAGGCAAGACATTCGTTGCTAAGAATGGATCCTTTCTAGAGAAGGAGTTTCTCTCGAAAGAAGTGAGTGGGAGGAAAGTAGAAAACTTGATAAGGTAATTGTACCTTCTCCCTTATTGGAAAGTAGTTCATCACAGAAATCTGTTCCTGTGACTACTACACCAATTAGTGAGGAAGCTAATGATGATGATCATGTAACTTCAGATCAAGTTACTACCAAACCTCGTAGGTAAACCAGAGTGAGATCCACACCAGAGTGGTACGGTAATCCTGTTCTGGAGGTCATGTTACTTGACCATGACAAGCCTACGAACTATGAGGAAGCGATGATGAGCCCAGATTCCGCGAAATGGCTTGAGGCCATGAAATCTGAGATGAGATCCATGTATGAGAACAAAGTATGGACTTTGATTGACTTGCCCAAAGATCGGCGAGCCATTGAGATTAAATGGATCTTCAAGAGGAAGACGGACGCTGATAGTATTGTTACTATCTACAAAGCTAGACTTGTCGAAAAAGGTTTTTGACAAAGTTCAAGGTGTTGACTACGATGAAATTTTCTCACTCGTAGCGATGCTTAAGTCTGTCCAAATCATGTTAGCAATTGCCGCATTTTTATGAAATCTGGCAAATGTATAAACAAAACTACATTCCTTAATGGATTTAAAGAAGAGTTGTATATGATGCAACCAGAAGGTTTTGTCAATCCTAAAGGTGCTAACAAAATATGCAAGCTCCAGCGATCCATCTATGGACTGGTGCAAGCATCTCGGAGTTGGAATATACGCTTTGATAAGTTGATCAAAGCATTTAGTTTTATACAGACTTGTGGTGAAGCCTATATTTACAAGAAAGTAAGTGGGAGCACTACAGCATTTCTGGTAAGTATATGTGTATGACATATTGTTGATCGGAAATAATGTAGAATTATTCTGCAAAGCATAAAGGAGTGTTTGAAAGGATTTTTTCAAAGAAAACCTCGGTGAAGCTGCTTACATATTGAGCATCAAGATCAATAGAGATAGATCAAGACGCTTGATAAGTTTTTTTCAATGAATACATACCTTGACAAGTTTTTGAAGTAGTTCAAAATGGAACAGTCAAAGAAAGAATTCTTGCCAGTGTTACATGGTGTGAAATTGAGTAAGACTCAAAGCGCGACCACGGCAGAAAATAGAATGAGAATGAAAGTCATTCCCTATGCCTTGGCCATAGGTTCTATAAAGTATGTCATGCTGTGTACCAGACCTATTGTATACCCTACACTAATTTTGGCAAAGGAGTACAATAGTGATCTAGGAGTAGATCACTGGACATCGGTCAAAATTATCCTTAATGGAATATGTTTCTCGATTATGGAGGTGACAAAAGGTTCGTCGTAAAAAGGGTTACGTCGATACAAGTTTTGGCACTGATCCGGATGACTCTTAGTCTTCATCTAGATACATATTGAAAGTGGGAGCAATTAGCTAAAGTAGCTCCATGCAGAGCATTGAAGACATAGAAAATTGCAAAATACTTACGGATCTGAATATGGCAGACCCATTGACTAAACTTCTCTCACAGGCAAAACATGATCACACCTTAGTACTCTTTGGGTGTTAATCACATAGCAATGTGAACTAGATTACTGACTCTAGTAAACCCTTTGGGTGTTGGTCACATATCAATGTGAACTATGGGTGTTAACCACATAAAGATGTGAACTATTGATGTTAGATCACATGGCGATGTGAACTAGATTATTGACTCTAGTGCAAGTGGGAGACTGAAGGAAATATGCCCTAGAGGCAATAATAAAGTTATTATTTATTTACTTATTTCATGATAAATGTTTATTATTCATGCTAGAATTGTATTAACCGGAAACATAATACATGTGTGAATACATAGACAAACAGAGTGTCACTAGTATGCCTCTACTTGACTAGCTCGTTAATCAAAGATGGTTATGTTCCCTAACCATAGACAAAGAGTTGTTATTTGATTAACGGGATCACATCATTAGGAGAATGATGTGATTGACTTGACCCATTCCGTTAGCTTAGCACTCGATCGTTTAGTATGTTGCTATTGCTTTCTTCATGACTTATACATGTTCCTATGACTATGAGATTATGCCAACTCCCGTTTACCGGAGGAACACTTTGTGTGCTACCAAACATCACAACATAACTGGGTGATTATAAAGGTGCTCTACAGGTGTCTCCGAAGAGGTACTTGGGTTGGCGTATTTCGAGATTAGGATTTGTCACTCCGATTGTCGGAGAGGTATCTCTGGGCCCTCTCGGTAATTGCACATCACACAAGCCTTGCAAGCATTGCAACTAATGAGATAGTTGCGAGATGATGTATTACAGAACGAGTAAAGAGACTTGCCGGTAACGAGATTGAACTAGGTATTGAGATACCGACGATCGAATCTCGGGCAAGTAACATACCGATGACAAAGGGAACAACGTTATGTTGTTATGCGGTCTGACCGATAAAGATCTTCGTAGAATATGTAGGAGCCAATATGAGCATCCAGGTTCCGCTATTGGTTATTGACCGGAGACGTGTCTCGGTCATGTCTACATTGTTCTCGAACCCGTAGGGTCCGCACGCTTAAGGTTTCGATGACAGTTATATTATGAGTTTATGAGTTTGATGTACCGAAGTTATTTCGGAGTCCCGGATGTGATCACGGACATGACGAGGAGTCTCGAAATGGTCGAGACATAAAGATTGATATATTGGAAGCCTATATTTGGATATCGGAAGTGTTCCGGGTGAAATCGGGATTTTACCGGAGTACCGGGAGGTTACCGGAACCCCCCGGGAGGTATATGGGCCTTAGTGGGCTTTAGTGGAAGAGAGGAGAGGTGGCCAGGGCTGGGCCGCGTGCCCCTCCCCCCTAGTCCGAATAGGACAAGGAGAGGGGGGCGGCGCCCCCCCTTCCTTCTCTCTCTCCTCTTTCCCCCTCCCGAATCCTATTCCAACTAGGAAAAGGGGGGAATCCTACTCCCGGTGGGAGTAGGACTCCTCCTGGCGCGCCCTCCTCCTGGCCGGCTGCACCTCCCCTTGCTCCTTTATATACGGGGGCAGGGGGCACCCCTAGATACACAAGTTGATCCACGTGATCATATTCTTAGCCGTGTGCGGTGCCCCCTTCCACCATAATCCTCGATAATATTGTAGCGGTGCTTAGGCGAAGCCCTGCGACGGTAGTACATCAAGATCATCACCACGCCGTTGTGCTGACAGAACTCTTCCCCGACACTTTGCTGGATCGGAGTCCGGGGATCGTCATCGAGCTGAACGTGTGCTAGAACTCGGAGGTGCCGTAGTTTCGGTGCTTGATCGGTCGGGCCGTGAAGACGTACGACTACATCAACCGCGTTGTGCTAACGCTTCCACTGTCGGTCTACAAGGGTACGTAGATCACACTCTCCCCTCTCGTTGCTATGCATCACCATGATCTTGCGTGTGCGTAGGAATTTTTTTGAATTACTACGTTCCTAACACCTGCGTGTTCATAGTAGTAGCTAGATGGTTCTCCCTCTTTTTGGATTTTGAATACCATGATCCCATTCTTGATCGAGATCAATACGATGTAATTTTTGTGGTGTATTTGTTGGGGCGTGATGAATTGTCACTTTATGACTATATTGATTATGAAAATCAATTGAATCTTTTGAGGTTTGTTGCTGCATGATTAAATAGCCTTGTATGCTCTCTGACTTATTTTCTTTAGCCAAGTTCGTTTGATTTTTCATTAGAGGGAGTTGTGCCATGTAGTGTGTATAATCTTGCGGTGCTCTAACCCAGTGACAATAAGAGCCAAGACACATATTGTATTGTTACCACTTAGGATAGAATGACAGGGGTTTTATCATATTGATTTACTTCTTCCTGTCTACATTATGTCATCTTGCTTATTGTGATACTCTGTTTCTTGCAAACTTAATACTTTAAGATGCATGCTGGATAGCGGTTTTGGGGTGGAGTATTAGTAATAGATGTTGTTCGATTAACTCTCCACTTATCACGAACATAATGCCTATATGAGATTATGCCATAAATAATCATATTCATAAATACTGCAATTCAGTCAATTGCCCAACTGCAATTTGTTTGCCATGCTACTTGAGAGAGATGTCACTAGTGAACCTATGCCCCCAGGTCTATCTCCATTGATAAATTCTTCTACACAATTTTCTTCTTTTTATTTGTCGTATTATTTTACCACTATCTATCTCTATTTGCTTTTAATCTCGTAACTAGCGAGACAAGGGGTTTGACAACTCTCTTGCCATGTTGGGTGCAAGTTTTATTTTGTTTGTGTGCAGGTATTGTTTATCTTGTTAGCTTAGAGCTTCCTACTGGATTGATAACATTCGTTCTCTAACCGAGGGAAATACTTTGTTGTTGTTCTACTTCACACTTCCTTTTTGAGGAATCCCAACAACTCCTATGGGAGTCAGCACTGGTGGAGCAACATCTTTGCAGCAGAGCCCGGCGACGGCTTCCACGCAGCAGATTCCGACAAATGCCGATGAATCCCAACAGAGCAATAGATGAATCACACGGTGGCGACCGAATCGGGGGCCCCATGGTCAGCACTGGTGGAGCAACATCTTTGCAGCAGAGCCCGACGACGGCTTCCACGTAGCAGATTCCGGCAAATGCCGACGAATCCCAACGGAGCAACAGATGAATCACACGGTGGCGGCCGAATCAGGGGCCCCATGGTCAGCACTGGTGGAGCAACATCTTTGTAGAAGAGCCCGCCGACGGCTTCCACGCAGCATATTCCGACAAATGCCGACGAATGCGAACAGAGCAACGGATGAATCACATGGTGGCGGCCGAATCGGGGGCCCGATGGTCAGCACTGGTGGAGCAACATCTTTGCAGCAGAGCCCGACGACGGCTTCCACGCAGCAGATTCCGGCAAATGCCGACGAATCCCAACAGAGCAACGGATGAATCACACGGTGGCGGCCGAATCTGGGGCCCCATGGTCAGCACTGGTGGAGCAACATCTTTGCAGTAGAGCCCGGTGACGGCTTCCACGCAGCAGATTCCGACAAATGCCGACGAATCCCAACAGAGCAACGGATGAATCACATGGTGGCGGCCGAATCGGGGGCCCCATGGTCTAAGTCAAAAAATCAGGAGATGGGGGTGATGGATCCGGCGATGTCGGGCAATGGGAAAACCTGATTTGGGTGGCAATGATGCGGCGACTGTTGTGGGTGATGTCGGTGATGCGGCGCTAGGGGCGTGAAAAGGATCTTGGCGGCGGGGAGCAGACTGGCCAGTGGCATCCAGAATCGGCGGCTGCGCCAATGCTAGTGCAGGAAGTGAAAGTTCAGTGGGCAGTCGAGGGCTCACGCGACGTGGTTAGGCTGGTCGTAATGGTAGTATCATAGTTAGTATCATGCATGCCAACTAGACAATTTTGATGATGTGTCATAGTATTAAATGAAGAAAGAGATGATGGAGTATCATATTATGATACCGTATCATAATAAATGCTATGCTACTTTGTGTCATGTATGGTAATTAAAAAGTAGTACATGATACTAATATATGATACTATGCATTAGGGAGGTAGTATCATACACTAGTATCATATACATGATACTACTATATAATACTCCCATTACAACCAGCCTTAGTTTTTTGCGGCAGCCACAAGTGCAAATATACAACAGCGGGCTAACATTTGAAACTCACAAAAATATATTTCATCATCAAATAGAGACATCATCTACTGTAGTTTTTTGGGCACGGTCATGTTTTTCCATCATCTGCTCAAGATGCTTTAGTTGTCGTTCGTACCGTCGTACACATATCTAGTGGGCCCTAAATGAGAGGTCAAGCTTGTGATCTTCGAAGTGGAGCCTTGAGTCAACACCTTCAGCGAAGATAGCTGCTTGATTGATGTAAAAAAAAAAGATAGCTGCTTGATCCAGCTAAAAAGGAGCATCGCGCTAGCCGGCTTCCCCCATACTACCTCCAACCCTTCGTCTTGGTTTACTAGCCATTCTCATATTTTGAATAATATTTTAGCCATAATTTTAACTAATAAGTATATAGCAAAAATAATATCATTGTAAACTACATTCGTATACAAATCAATAATATAAATTTTATTACATGCACTAACATTTTCATAGTCAAATATAAGGTCAAACTTTGACACAAAATATGATATGGACTAATAAACCCAGTCTGGAGGTAGTACCCCTTCCTTTCTTTTTTAGTCCGCATATAAAATTTGTCTCAAGTCAAACTAGTAAAATTAATTTGACTAAGATTATAGGAAAAAATATATCAACATTCCTAATATAAAATCAGTATCATTGATTTAACTTTCAAATTGTATATCTCTATTATTGTAGATCTTGATAATTTGTATATAAATTTAGTCAAACTTTATAAAGTTTAACTTAACACAAATTTTATATGCGAAATAAAAGAAAACGAAGGAAGTGGACAAGGATTTGTGGCTCGCAAGTGCGGGGCACTCAGATCCCTGTTGCAGCTTTGTATTTTGGTTTCTGATTTTTAAAGTTCTCTATCTTTTAAACGAAATTTTCAAATTAAGTTCTGGTTTTTATATTCGTGTTTTCGTGACCAGCGCTCTGAAATAAGATCCATTTTGAAAACTTAAAAAAAATTAAGTTTCAATGTTGAAACCTAGTGCGAGCGACCGATAAAAATCAATTATTTCGTGTCTACGACCAACCGAAAAATTGCTTAAAATTATATCTCTGAAACTTATTAAAACATCACAGTTTTAGATGCAAGAACCGTAAGTTTCATCATTAAAATTTAAATCTTTTTGAGGAATTTTCATTTTTACTGTGTTCTTGTGCAGGATTCAACTACTTCATAAATTGCGAGACAAATCAAACGGACGGTAGGGCTTGATAGGTGGATGTCACCACGCTCGCGTGCCCCCTGTGAATTTCCGCGAAGGGAGCACTGGAACAAAGCCGTCGGCCTGGACTGCATATGAACTGCCGCGCCTCCAGCAGGGACCGCCATCCGGTCACTTGTTAAGTGTGCATTAATTAAAAGGGGCAAACCAAAGATTCGTTCGCTTGGAGATTGGCCAATGCCTTTGAACGACATAAACTCCCTGGACCACTAGCCTGATGACATGTATGTAGTATATTCAGGGGTAACGTGCCCACTCTACAGTACTCGATCTGTTCACCTAGAAGAGCTAAGATCAGTGCTATCCATAGGTAAAAGTTTTACGGAATTTTTAAGTACACATTTAACAACAGACGGTTAGCTAAGATCATGGAGTAGTTGCATTTCTAAAAATCAACTTTTTTATTGGTTAAATCAAGATTTATTGCGGACGTTTGAGAAGCTGAATTAGTACATCGTGACTGTAGATGCTCTAACATATCAAGATCAAATGTAGTAAAGAGTGGCCCTATGAGGATTGGCAGTCCATGTGCTGTAGTCGGGAGCTAGAAGAGCTGTACGAGCTCCAGATCGGTTGGCCCGGGAAGGATCTCCCCACCTATAAGCACACTACATATTTAAACATAGAGCTCCTTTACGGTGATTGGGGCAGTACTGGGAGTACTTTCGAGTACTTACCCCTCCAAATTTTATTAGCCGTCCGATCTGGTGGGGGATTAAAAATGAATTAACCTAATTATTTTAATCAGAGAAGGGCATAATAGTCCAGAGTAAAATATTCTGTTTTCAACCGATCACGTCCACGACGTCTAGATCCAGTCCTCGTTCTCGTCCTCTTCCTTCTGTCCGACGAGCCCGGCGAGAGGTACCAACAACGTTGTCGGCGTCGTCCTCGTCCTCCACCTCGTCCCCTTCACTATAAACGACGTGTCCAGCGGCAGGAAGAAGATTAGGGTATGACATCTGCGGCGGCAGTGTCGGCAGCGACGGTGGCGGCGCTATAGGAACTCGCCCACGCTGATCACATCGCTTCCGGGCTTGCATACTAAGGTATGAATCGCCCGAATCTCAACTCCCCCCCGTTGGAAGTGACTCTTGGGAGGAACTCCAACTTCCTCGTAGATGGATCTATACTCTGCGGTTGGCCCCTCGGTTAGGCCGCCGGAAGATATCAATGCTTGTTCTGAAAGTAGGCTTGTTTTTCTTGATGCAACAGGAGATATCAATGCCTGCGGGAGATATCACCATAAACTTACTTTGTTTCGTAGCCTGCACTTCCTACTTAGATTAGTTTAGTCATCGTCGATTTAGGTTTCCCTAGTGCATGCAATTCAATTTAGAATTTTTCATCATCCATGGTCACTTCACTAGTTTATGGGGGACCCAGTTTATGGGCGTTTATGATCGCTTGCCATAACATGTACAATGATGAAAGTTTAAAATTCCACGCAAGATTTCGTACTGGGTTTTGCATGCATTTATGTTTGTCCTTTTAGATTTTTATTCGTTTGAATTGTGATGCAGGAAGACATGGTGGATGTAAGTCATGAGTCAATGATGGAGTGCTATCATATTGCCAACAAGATGTTTAATAGTGAGGATGAAGGTTATAGATTCTATAACAAATATGGTCTTGAGAAAGGTTTTAGTGTCCGGAGAAGTTATGTCGAGTGGGATGAATCCAACTGCCATATAATTTTAAGGAAATTTATGTGTAGTCGTGAAGTGGTTCGTGAAGAGAAGCACATGAAGAGGAAGATGGAAGATAGAAAGAGGAGGCCACGGAGTATAACTCGTGTAGGGTGTAAAGCTAAATTGGTGATTGCAAGACAGGAGGAAACAGGTCAATGGTTTGTCAAGGATTTCATCGATGAACACAACCATCCTCTAGCCCCACGGGATCTATCGTGTCTTTTGCGTTCATACAGAAGAATTAGCGATGAGTAGAAAGCGGACATTGCAGACATGGAGAAATCTGGGATCAGAAAACACCATATTATGGATATTATGTGCATGCAATACGGTGAATATGATGAGGTTGGATGCATTATGAGGGACATTTACAATTTCTGCCATGCTAACAAGAAGGAAACAATTTCTTCCGAGGATGCTCAAACGGTGATCAATCACATGGTGGCGAGGCAAGAGCAAGATTCAGATTTTTTTCTTCAGGTACTTGGTTGATGAAGCTGGCCATCTGAAGGGACTGTTCTGGTGTAATAGTCAATCCCGACTTGACTACGAGGCTTTCGGAGGCGTTATTGTTTTCGATAGCACATATAGAACCAATAAGTATAATCTGCCATTTGTGCCGTTTGTCGGGTTGAATCACCACCGCAGCACCGTTATTTTTGCATGTGGTATCATTTCACATGAAACAAGCCAGGCATACGAGTGGATGTTACGGAACTTTTCTGATGCTATGGGACAGAAGCATCCTATATATGTGATCACAGATGGGGACCTTGCCATGCAGAGAGCAATCAGGGTGGTGTGGCCTGACTCAAACCATAGGCTATGTATATGGCACATTCAGCAGAACATTGTACGCCATCTGCATGATGACGCAGTAAAGGAGGAATTCATATCTTTCATATATGATACATCTTCCATTGAAGAGCATGAGAGAAAATGGTTACACTTCTTACAGCGGAATAAAGTAACAAGTGAGGACTCCTGGCTGCATCAGATGTATAAGAGGAGAAAATTGTGGTGTGCTCCATATCTTGAGGGCCGTTGTTTCCTAGGATTGAGCAGCAATCGGCGGAGTGAGAGTTTAAACTCGGTGCTACATACACATCTTGAGGCTAAGATGACGTTGTTTCAAATGCTAGAGCACTATGAGCGTTGCCTTGCGTCGCGACGCTTGAATGAGGCTCTCCAAGACGTCGAGGCCTTGCAGTCTGTTCCGTTCACAGAGGAAAATGATTCAGTTCTTGAGAAACACGCCGCGAAAGTTTTCACTCCTGTTGTGTTTAAGTTGGTCTTATGGAGCATAGATGCTGTCAAAAAAGTGAGATCCGAGAGGTACTTGATGCAGCAGAGGTTACCACATACGTTGTCTTTAAGAAGGAAAGAATGGATAAAAAGATCGAAGTGCGCACGGAGTCGAAGGAAGGTCTGCTTCGCAGTATCAGTTGTTCTTGCCGCAAATTGGAATGCGCGGGCACACCATGTTCCCACATATTTTACATAATGGGAATTTTACAAGAAGAAACACTTCCTAGGTGTTGCACTACTGGAATCAGCTAGTTTGCCATCTGCCAGTTCTTTGCCATCAGCTTCCAAAAAGCAGACGGCAAAGAACTGGCTGATGGCAAAGACCAAGTTTTCCATCAGCCAGTTCTTTGCCGTCGGCTAGCGGACGGCAAAGAGGGAGGGGCCCCACTGACAAACTGCAAAAAAACCTAACGGGCCCCCTCTTTGCCGTCCGCTAGCGGACGGCAAAGAGCAAGAAGGCGGACGGCGAAGTGTCGCGGACGGCAAAGAGGGAGGCCCCACGTAACGTTAACGGGGCCGCGCCCCACACCCCCCTCTCTCTCTTTCTCTCCCACCTCTCGCCACCCCGTCGCACCACGCCCCGCCGCCACCCCAGCGCCCCCCGCCACTGCCCCGGCGCCCCCCCGCCCCGTCGCCCCCGTCGCCCCCGCCGCCTTGCCATCTGGGCGCCGGCACCTCCGCGCCCCGCCGCCCCGGCCGGGCCCGGCGCCGCCGCCCCAGGCCGCCCCGCCCCGCTCCTCCGCCGCCCTAGGCCGCACCGCCCCCCTCCTCCACCCTGCAGGTGAGCTTCTTCCTTTTTTTCCTTTTTTCTGTTTTTTTAGTTTTAGGTTTATGTTTAATTTAGATTTAGTTTTAGTTTAGGATTAGTTTTTAGGTTTATAGGTTTAGTTTTAGTTTAGTTTTAGGTTTAGATTTAGTTTTTTTCTTTTTCTGTTTTTTTAGTTTTAAGTTTAGGTTTAGTTTAGTTTTAGGAAAGAAGAAAAAGAGAAAAAGAAGAGATCAGGAGAAGAAGAAGAAGAAGAAGAAGAAGAAGAAGAGGAGGAGGAGAAGAAAAAAGAAGAAGAGGAAGAAGAAGAAGAAAAAAGAGGAGAGGAGGAGAAGAAGAAGAGGAAAAAGGAAAGGAGGAAGAAGAAGAAGAAAAAAGAGGAGAGGAGGAGAAGAAGAAGAGGAAAAAGGAAAGGAGGAAGAAGAAGAAGAAGGAAAAAAAGGAAGAAAAGGAAAAAGAGGAAGAAGAAGAAAAGGAAAAAAAACCCGACCCGACACGGTACCCTGACCCCGACCCGGCACCCTGACACGACACCCCGACCCCGAGACCCCGACCCCGACTCCGACCCCGACCCCGACCCCGACCCCGACACCCCGACCCCCCCAAGCCTGACCCGACACCCCGACCCCGAGTCTGACCACACCCGACCCCGACCCACATGGACCAGACCGACCCGGCACCCCCGACACGGACACCCCGAACCCCGAGACCCGGCCCACCCCACCCCCGCCCGACCCCGACCCTACCCCGACACCCCGACCCGAACGCGACACATACCAGACCCCGACCGCACCCCGACACACACCCCACCCCAACCCCGACCCCGACCCCACCCCGAGACCCCGACCCGCACCCCGACCCCACCCGACACCCCGACCCCCGCCTGACCCGACACCCCGACCCCCCCGACCCCCGACCCGACACCCCGACCCCGAGCCTGACCCGACACCACACCCCGACCCCGAAACAACACCCCGACACCGACACGGCACTACCCCGACATCGACACGACACCCCGACCCCCCGACCCCGAAACAGCACCCCGACCCCGACACGGCACCCCGACACCGACAGGACACCCCGACCACCGACACCTCCCGAAAAGGTGTTCTTTGGCCTTCCAGAGGCCGACGGGGTCATATATTTGTGAATTATTAGTTAGGTCATATATTTTTCGATTTTGTTATGAAAAACATCATATATAATTGTGTTGATCGTGTAGTTTTAAATGTGCAGTTGTTTCATCGCTGCGAGGTTTGGTGTTCGACGACCTCGCCGTGCGTTTGACGAGCTCTGCCCCTTCGTTCATGGGTGAGCACAAATGACAAGTCCTCCTCCCCCATTAATTATTTGATCTATTCCGATGAAACTTGATAGCTAGCTATATATGTGTCTTGAATCATCAGTATGCGTAACCAATATGTGTCTCCCGTTCGAAAGCGTCATAGTTATAAATATGCATGCATTTGCATATTTATAACCTTGATTCTTTCGAATTGTCCAATGCTATCCATGGACAGCCCGAGTATGTGTAGATTGGGTTCGTTTTTCCATATGCTTTGCTCCGGATCCGACGCATATATTTCGTCAGTGCCTCCCCTGTTGTTCTCCGGGTACACATCCTCTCTGTTTATTGCAGAGACATGTATCAGGAGAACAGCGGGGAGGTGCTGCCAAAATTTTGCGTCGGATCCGGAGCATAGCATGGGAAAATAAACCCAATCTACACATACACGGGTGGGATTAGGACCTATCATTACCTATTAGAGTGTAGGTTGCATGGACGTAATAAAATTGACAAAGTAGATCAACTGATGAATATATACATGGTGAATTACATATATAATTGTTGTGTGTCCAGTAGCTCTGAAAGTCAAGATGAGTGACCGTGCTTGGATGTATACCGGTCACACTGGTCAGAACAAATGGAGTGCTGAATGGTTCACAAAAACTAAGGGGTTTGTGCAAGCCGCATTTGCAAATGGCCAAAAGAAAACCTGGTGCCCCTGTTTCCGGTGCGGCAATTGGGAAAAGAAGACAGAGGCTGAAATGGGCAAACACTTGCAGAAGAGTGGTTTTACGCCCGATTATATGGTGTGGACATTTCATGGTGAGTCTGCCCAACGTGACCGAGCTGAGGTGGATCGTCGTCGCACCGACGAGCATGGTACCGGGATGGAAAACATGGTGCAAGGCTATGATGATGCTCGGGATTCGGACGAGGAGATGGAGGAATCTGCAAAGGCCTTCAATGAAATGTTGGAGTCTTCGAAACGTCCGCTCCACGAGCACACTGAGCTTTGTCAGTTGGATGCCATCTCACAAGTAATGGCTCTGAAGGCTCAGTTCAACTTGGGCAGAGAATGCTATGACGCAATTATGACAGTATTTGGACGCTTTCTACCCAAAGGCCATGTAATGCCTGCAAACCTGTACCAGACGGACAAAATCCTCCGTGCACTGAAGATGCCCTATGAGAAGATACATGCCTGTGAGAAAGGATGTGCCTTATTTAGGCTTGACTATGCGGACTTGAACTATTGTCCCATTTGCAAGTCTTCCAGGTATATTGTGGTAGACAACGGTATGGGTGAGAAGACACAGACCAAAATCCCCGTTAGTGTTCTTCGGTATATGCCAATCGTACCAAGACTTCAACGTATTTTCATGGTCGAAGAGACGGCCAGACAGATGACATGGCACAAAACAGGCAAAAGAACCGAACTAGATGCAGATGGGAATCTGATGATGGTACACACATCGGATTGAGCTGGGAGCACTACGTGGCTGCCCCGGCCCCGCCGGATGAGATTATTGATGGTGTCGTGTGCAACACGAGGGCAGACATGGTGATCAGAAAGTTCTGGGTAATTTCACCTTTACACATTTAAAAATCTTCAACTAGCTAGTTATTAATTGTACTAATCAATATTGTCTCATTTGATTGCAGACATTCTACAGGTGTGAGGAGGGATACGAGGAGGACGCGGCACATTTTATCGAGAACGTCTGCAAGCACCTACTCCAGAACTTACGGCACGAGGCTCGGGTGCAGGCTGTTCGAGACTACTACGCCTTGCGTGGTATCAAGAAGACCAAGCCGGCGTGCCGCGATAAGTTCCTGAGTAAGGAGCAGTACATGAAGGTAATTCTTAAGGCCTTCTCTACTTAAGTTCCTTCATTTAGTAATTCTTAGCCGTAGCGCTCAAGTTTCTATTTGCTAACTTAGGCGCCTCCGAGATGGTGTGCGGATCGGATGGATTGTTGGGAGGTGTTGGTCGATGAGTGGTGCTCACAACGATGGCTAGCCCTCCACAACGAGGCCAAGGACAAACGTGCCCAAATGGAAGGTGTGCCACACCATCAAGGCAGCTCCAACTTATATCAGTTCGGGCGCAACTGGGTATGTGGTTTGCTTCATGATTCATGCAATTCATTCATCATGCTAGCTTGAGCCCTTTAATTACTAATTTTCATTGTTTCTCTCTTTCAGGCACGCTACAATAAGGCGGATAAGGTGCCAGAGGTGTACGACCTGTATGCCATGGCCCACACTGCCTCTTTCAAGAAAGTCAAGGCTTTCTCTCAGTCTGACCTCGATGATGCAAACAACTTCACCAACATCTCCTCTTACAACAAGCTCGCGAGATATAGAGATGAGGGGAAGGCGAGGAAAGGGGAGGACTTTAACCCGAGCCAGGGTCCCATTGATCCAGAGCTGTTGATGATATCTGGTGACGGGAGGTCCCATGGCTCCATAGCCATTGGAGATGGACTTATCCGTTGTCCTAGCACTCTCCCGGAGATCAAGGTGCGCCAGTCGAGCTCCGCTCCTGAGATAAGGCCTCGTGAATGGCCAGTGCAACTCGCCATCAAGGTTAGTGATACGTACTCAGTTATCTTTCTCCATTACATTGTGTGCGCTTCCATCAATGATTACAAATGGTCATGTGAGTGGTGTTGCAGGCTGCTATACAGAGTGAGAGAGATAGAACGGAGAAACTTCTGGCGGAGGCGGCGGAGAGGCAGCGGGAGTTGGAGGAGAGCATGACAAAGATGATGGAGGAGGAGAGGGCACAGAATGACATGCAGGCAAGGGCCATGTACGAGCTCCTTGTGGTAAGTTTCTTCTGCAGATTAGCCAAAACATTCATGTAGTGTTTGTCTCATTACTAACTAGTATGACTGAGTCGTCAAAACCAAATGTGCAGTCTGTGTGCGAGAAGACAGGTCAGACCACTCCGCCGATGCCAGTGATTGCTCCTGGGACCACGGTGAGTTTTATTGAATGGACATTACTTGCTAGTCTTAACATTTGAGTGTCATCATGCTAACAAGACATTGGAAATGATCTTTGGTGCAGCGTAACTCCAGACAAGCATCGCACGATCCTTCACCAGCTACCGACACGAGCCACCCCGCTCCTACACCTCCTACATCTTGGTAAGTTTATCTAGTGTTTTGCTTAACACATGCATAAAGACCTAGACTTAGCTTTATTTCCTCCAATGCTTACCATAATGACCTAGACTTAGCTTCTTCACCTCCAAAATGACTTCCAAAACCATCCATTTTACCTAAGTTAGCTCTAAAACGATCTGTACTTAGCTTACTTATGTCAAAAATTGCATAATTAGCTTAGTTAGCTTATAGACGATCCATTTTACCTAAGTTAGCTCTAAAATGACCCATTTTACCTAGGTTAGCTTATAAATGATCCAGTTCATCCAAGTTAGCTCAAAAATGACCCATTTTACCTAGATTAGCTCCTAAATGATCCATTTTACCTACGTTAGCTTTAAAATGACCCATTTCACCTAGGTTAACTCCAAAATGACCAATCTTACCTAGGTTATCTCATAAACGATCCATTTCAACTAATTTAGCTCATAAACGATCCATTTCACCTAGGTTACCTAAAAAACGATCCATTTCACCTAAATTAGCTCTTAAATGATCCATTTCACCTAAGTTAGCTCAAAAAGATCCATTTCAACTAAATTAGCTCATAAATGATCCATTTCACCTAAGTTAGATAAAAAACGATCCATTTCAACTAAGTTAGCTCATAAATGATCCATTTCATCTAAGTTAGCCAAAAAAGATCCATTTCACCTTAGTTACCTGAAAAACGATCCTTTTGACCTTAGTTAGCTCATAAACGACCCATTTCAACTAAGTTAGCTCATAAATGATCCATTTCACCTTAGCTAGCTCATAAACGACCCATTTCAACTTAGTTAGCTCATATATGATCCATTTCACGCAAGTTAGCTCATAAATGACATACTCTTCTTGTTCTAGTCTTCTTCTTGTTCTACTCTTCTTGTTCTAGTCTTCTTCTTGTTCTACTCTTCTTCTTGTTCTACTCTTCTTGTTCTAACTTTCTTATTTTTCATTTTGCAGAGTTCATTCACTTGACGAAAGCTTGCATAGATGGAGTGCTCCTTATCCCTTTCTCTGTTTCTTTTGTATCGTTGAACTATGCATGTATCGTTGGATGAAACTATTGTAATATATATGGTGAAGTTATGTGTTGGATATCTTATATGTTTGCTCTGTAATGGCCTTTTGAAATATATCTATATATGTCATCTATATTTGTGATGAAAATTGTTGGATTTAATAAAAAACAGATAAAAGAGCCAATATGCAGGCTCTTTGCCGTCTGCCACCGACGGCAACGGGCTCTTTGCCGTCTGCCGCGGACGGCAAAGAAGGCACGTGGCATCCAGCTGTGCTTCCTGGGAGCTGACCCGTTTGGTCAGTTTGCCTACAGTGGCAGACGGCAAAGACTTTGCCATCAGTGGCAGACGGCAAAGAACCTGCCATGTAGTGACGTGTAGATGACATCATACGGCGGACGGCAAAGACACTAGAAAGTTTGCCATCAGCGGCGGACGGCAAAGGCCTGCCGTTAGCCACTTAATGGACTGACAGCGCAATTATTGCCGTCCGCCTTCTTTGCCGTCTGTCGCGCTCTCTTTGCCGTCTGCGGCGGACGGCAAAGACTTTGCCATCAGTAGCAGACGGCAAAGTAGCTGTTTACCAAAGCCTACTTTGCCGGAGCCTTTTGCCGTCCGCGGCTGACGGCAAAGGCCTTTGCCATCCGCCGTGGCAGACAGCAAAGTAGCTGATTCCTGTAGTGTTGTGTTCCCACTAGGTGGACAATGAGTGCAAAATATGCATTCGCACCGACCAGAAAGAGCGAGATGTATGCATGCTCTGCAGCCCTACAAAGGTAGTCACGCAGCATGTTTCAAGGCATGCCACTCTGATGAGGCGTTTCAGCATCTAAAAAGGGTTTTGGAAGGACAAGATGTTTGCAAGGGATCAACAAGTGAACACGCTGATAGCAAGGGATCAACTAATGCTTAGGATAACAGCATTAGGTTTGGCCCGCTGATGCCACAATCGGCTAACCTTGATGGTGAAGGTTATGAAAAGGTTCTGGATCCCGTGCATGTGCCAGGCCGAGGTGCTCCGAGGAAAAGGCTACAGGCAAAGATGAAGAAAATAAGAACAAAGGGTAGATGTAGCTATTGTCATGAGGCAGATGGTCACAATCGACGTACGTGCGCCAAATTGACAGAGCTACCTAATATGCAGTAATTTAATATTTTAATGTGTCCAAATATATTCCATGGCATTAATAATATCCTTATGTGTAGGATCTCAAAGCAGAACTATGATAGTTACAACATTGTGCGCACGGTCGGACAGCAAGTACGTCGATGATCAACCTGATGTTCGCGTGTGCATTGTTGTCTATGTCTAGTATCGTGTGACCTCTAAATTACTTCATTCTGTCAGTTAGTGACTTCCTCATAATGTATGACTCAACTATTTGGTTGTCCACTCCCTTGTAACAGTATGAGTTTGGGATTTTTTTTCCATTTTATATGTGAGTTTTTGAAGTGCAACCTCAAGATCATGGTTTCTTCATGGCCAGCGTGTAGCTTGTTTATGTTGCACGATAAAATTTGAAAATCCAAAAACAAAATAAAGGCCGATAAATCCGAAAAATACATTAGTCATCCATGCTCTCCAATTGAAGAATATACATGATGAATACAGATGATGAAAAAAATTCATCATGCATATCCTCCACATAGAGTGCAAGGAGGACCAACGCTTGTAAAAATCAAATAGATGAAGGTATTTAAGCCGGTGCAGCACTTGCTCGGGGGCGAGGTGGGACTAAAAATATTAAGACGTGATCCTGGCACGAGATCGGCGCGACGTGGGCCGGCCCGTGCTGAATTGCTTGAATGGGTTGGGCTTTGGGGGAGCAGGCGTGGTGGACATGGGAGACCTACGTGCATGCATGGCGTCGGTAATCAAGCATGCACGAACGAACTCCACAGCAGGCGGATCGCGCGAGATTATCGAACTGGGCCCGACAGGCATACATGTGCGGGGCCCTCACCAATTAATTCGGTCGGCCTGTCTCCAGGTGACGACGCCACGCATGCGACGACCCTTTCTCGTGTGCTTTGGCGGGGATCCGCATGCGCTTCGGTGGTGGAAAAAAATCACCTTTGTTCAAAAAATGTCTTAAGTTAGACCAAATGGTCCCTCCGGAATGCAGTGATCTTTTCAACCACCTCCAAATCACCCAAATTTTGGCACACATGATCTCTTGCACAAACAAAGCTAGGTTTCTAGGGTTTTATATTTTTTGAATTTTTTTGAATTTATACTGCCCTCTAGACCGACTGATCAAAACATCGGTCTATACCTCTAGGGCGCATTGTAAAATATATTTTTTTTCCAAATTTTCTTTGATAGACATGTTTGGCACATGTGGGTCACCATGTAAAAGAAAATTTGTGTGATTTGTAGGTGGTGGAAAAAATCACCTTTGTTCAAAAAATAGCTTAAGTTAGACCAAATGGTCCCTCCGGAATGCGGTGATTTTTTCGACCACCTCCAAATCACCCACATTTTGGCACACATGATCTCTTGCACAAACAAAGCTAGGTTTCCAAGGTTTTATATTTTTCTGAATTTTTTTGAATTTTTTTAAATTTATACTGCCCTCTAGATTGACTGATCAAAACATCGGTCTATACCTCTAGGGGGCATTGTAATATATATTTTTTCCCAAATTTTCTTTCATAGACATATTTGGCACATGTGGGTCACCATGTAAAAGAAAATGTGGGTGATTTGGAGGTGGTGGAAAAAATCGCGTTTGTTCAAAAAATGGCTTAACCAAATGGTCGCTCCGGAATCCGGTGATTTTTTTCGACCACCTCCAAATCACCCAAATTTTGGCACACATGATCTCTTGCACAAACAAAGCTAGGTTTCCAAGGTTTTATATTTTTTTGAATTTATACTGACCTATAGACTGATTGATCAGAACATCGGTCTATACCTAAGGGGGCATCGTAAAATATATATTTTCCAAGTTTTCTTTCATAGACATGTTTGGCACATGCGAGTCACCGTGTAAAAGAAAATTTGGTTGATTTGGAGGTGGTGCAAAAATCACCTTTGTGCAAAAAATGGCTTAAGTTAGACCAAATGGTCCCTTCTGAATGCGGTGATTTTTTCGACCACCTCCAAATCACCTAAATTTTGGCACACATGATCTATTGCACAAACAAAGCTAGGTAAGTCAGTGAGCATGTGTAAAATTTTGTTGGTGATATGAAGAAGATCAAAACTAATTTCAATATGCAAAAAAATGCCCACCTACTAGAGGCAGGAGATTTCATACACCACGGCCTGTATACGACTAGGAACCCAACAGTTTATGGGCCAGGATGCAGGCCCGTGGTGCAGATTACTCTTCTGCTCATAGGCCCAATGGGGCAAAGAGCATGATAATTAGGCAAAGTACTGCCTGCATATGAGAGGAGCTTGAGTGGGGAGGCACACCCGGGTATATAAGCTGGTGTGTCTCCCTCTCGCTCGGCAAGGTGGCACTAAACTCCCACCACCGTCTGCTCTGCCCTGGTGCGCCCATGAGATGTGCCAGATTAGAGGGCTTTCACAGGCCAGCCTATCCCGCGTGCTGGACCACACGTGGGTCTAGATGTCTAGACTGGCCCATGCTTTTCCTTTTGTTTGTTTTTCCTTTTCCTTCTGTTTACATAAAAATTACCTGACCACTCAAAAAATAACATAAAAATTACATGATGCCTTAAAAATAACATACAAAAAATTCAAAAGGTATTTTTATCAAACACAAGTTTTTAAATATTTATATTTTCTTTTCTTATAAATAAGTGACATTTACAAAATTATAATAAGTAGGATAATATAACTTTATAAAAAATATATATTACATCTTATTTCAAATTCTCTTTTTTACATTTTCTATAAATGTGAAAAAAATACATCAGTCATCCATACTCTCCAATTGAAGAATATACAAGATGAATACAGATGATGAATCATATTCATCCTGCATATCCCCCAAACAGAGTGCAAGGAAAACCAACGCTTGTAATAAGCAAATAGATGAAGGTATTTAAGCCGGTGCAGCACTTGCTTGGGGGGCGAGGTGGGACTAAAAATATTAAGACGTGATCCTGGCACGAGATTGGCGCGACGTGGGCCGGCCCACGCTGAATTGCTTGAATGGGTCGTGCTTTGGGGGAGGAGGCGTGGCGGACGTGGGAAACCTACGTGCATGCATGGCGTTGGTAATCACGCATGCACGAACGAAGTCCACAGCAGGCGGATCATGCGGGATTATCGAACTGGGCCTGATAGGCGTACATGTGCGGGGCCCGCACCAATTAATTCGGTTGGCCTGTCTCCGGGTGACGATGCGCGCGCGTGCGACGACCCTTTCTCGTGAGCTTTGGCAGGGATCCGCCTGCGCTTCGATGCGCCCTGACACCGCACCGATCCCGGAGCAGATCTCGTCTGGTCTAACTCTGCGGATTCCTAGGATGATTCGCCAGCACTTTTTTCACGTTGTGCCACATAAAATGTCCGTTTGATTTATTTCCTGCACCGTTTTGCAGCAAAAAAAATTCAGTCGCAATTGTACATGATCCTGCAGCACCTGCTCACTAACAACTACTCCCTCCGTTCGTAAATATAAGACTTTTTGAGATTTCATTATGAAATACGTATGGAGCAAAATGAGTGAATGTACACTCGAAAATACGTCTATATACATCCGTATTTAGTTCATACAGAAATATCATAAAAGACATATATTTAGGAACGGACGGAGTGTATAGTTGGGTATAAACACATGCATGTCGCATCGGAAATGGAAATCACATTCTACCAAAAATGTTGTTACAAGACCTCCATCGTGAATGAATTGTTCCATAACTGCAAACATTCGTAAAAAAACCCAAAAAATGTTGTCTCCAGCTTAAAAAAATTCAAATAACATTAGCCCTCATCCGGAAGCTCGTCTCTGGTGCCAAAATCCAGTGTCTTCTTCGTATTGGTCGTTGGAGTTTGTGTCAGGATTGGCGACAACCCACCTCCTCCCATATTTTTACATGGTACATCAATGTAACCTAAGGAGTTCAGTTGTTCCTTTGCCTCAAGCTCTCTAGCCAGAGCCTCCTCATGCTGCATGTCTTGGATGCGCAGTTCCTGTCATAAATCATACGAACGTATTAGGACAAACTTAAGGATGATGAAACTATAAAATTGATGTAACATGAAGAATAGGAACCTCTGAATCAATGTCCGACCACCCCTCATAATCATCTTTCGGTGGACGATTATACACCAAATACAAATGATATGTCTTGATGCCATTCTGACGGGAAATCATCTTTGCAAAATCACCTGGTCCTGAAATCAGGAACATTCCTTCTAGTAGGTCGCACGCATGCTCAGGTAAGAAGTGATACAAATCTGAATCCTTTTTATAACCATATCCAGCCACTTATTTCATGAGAAAATCATAGTCCAATACGCCGGGTTCAAACAATCTCATCTCAATGGGTCTTTCGTCAAAGTATCCTGTCGGGACATGCGAAAGCTCACAATCCTTATGAATGTAAAATTCCATTACCAGCACCTACATACGAGTATCTCACGTCAAATTTAATACATTGCAATCACCAAAGTTTCATACATAATTTTGGATGTGTGTAGCAACATAGCGACAAAGTTACCTCATTATTATATGGGATGCAAACTTTATCTGCCAGGATTCGGGATTATTCCGTCACTGGGATGTGCGTAGCCTACGTATGAATCGCCGACATAGAGTTACACACGAATTAAATATGGTCATACAAAATGTTGGATGTGAATGTTTACCATGGGTGCGAGGTACTTACAGGGGGAGAATTGAAGACATGTTCTTCGAGTGGAGAACTATGGCATTCAACGGGTGACATCGACATCACTAGGCCGCGTAACACTTCTTGGACTGCATATGAATAGCTTACACAAAGTTACTCATAAAAAACTATTCATACACAATATCAGTCACGATCGTGACTGAATAGCATCGTTGCAAGGTACTCACAGGGGGAGTACTGAAGACATGCTCTTGCGGTTGACTGATGTGGCATTGAACATTGGATTGAAACATCGCACGGTCTTCCAGTATCTTTCCTTCCATCATGACCTGCTCCACCATAGCCTCGTAGTCCATGTCCTTGCGCTCCTGTTGCAGCCTAATGTCCATATTGGCACGTGCCTACAACACATTCGCGTCCATGTTGACACGCTCTGTCTGTATAAGGCAGTCGGCAACCTTCCGGTCCTTTTGCAATTTAAGCTGCATCTCCTTGTATGCCAGCTGGAATTTCTTTTCCATGACCTCGCGGTCCTGATTTAACTTTTTTTCTGTCTCTTCACGCATCTGCTTAATATTTTGAGACATATCAACACGCTCATCCTTAAGCATCCTATCGACATACGCACGTTCTTGTTTGAGTGCCCTGTCCATCTCATCACGTTCGTGTTGGACCTTCGCGTCGATCTCCCAGCGGGCTTCACGCAACAACCTGTCATACTCCGCATGGTTATTGCCATGCACATGTGAATCCATGGTGCCTACAACACCAGATAGTAGAATGTGATTAATGAGATCCAGATTGTCAAAATATACCGATTCTGACTAAAACATAGGACTATTTAAATACCTCGTAATATAGAATAGCATGGTGTGTGTGAGACAAACTGAGTCATGAATTTCCAGCAAAAGCTCTAATCTCCTAAAATTCGTATTCCTAATTTGGTATGAACAACCTCATCCAAATCAGTCCTAAATAATGCAGCAACTCCTTCAACAACACCTCCTTTATTGTAGTATTGAGAACAAGTCTTTGTACGCCACATCTAAGTGGCTAAATCACACATCATCCAAATCATTCCTACTAATACAACATAGCCTAAAGGTCTTGTAAAGAAAATCCAACGACAAAAAATATATCCATAACTAGATCGTATGATCAGGATCCCCTAACAACCAATCACAAAGCTCATGCATAAAATTCTTCACTCCAACCTTATACAAATCATTCATAGTAATCCAGTATAGCAGAAAGGGCTAAAAAATTAGCTCCACCAACATAATATTTTCGTAACCAGATCGTATTATGAACTACTGTGAACTTGCAATCACATATAATCTCATAATGGCCTTTACTCCAAGTAAAGACAAGCACACACAATATTGCACCAAAATAGTACCATCGATGGAAAACTAATCCGCTAGGAACAAATACCAAAGATCTTGCACACAAATATGGCATCTCTAATCTCATCACAAACTCCTTTTTGGTCCAATCAACGGAAAAATGTTTGAACGTTTCAAGAGATGGGAGGAGACGTGGAGGATGGTTCCTTTTTGTTTTTACTCCGGCGTCGGCGTGGGCTTCCGCAAGGCGATGGCGATTATCCCGGCGATGGCTACCTCTGGACACCAAAACTTTCTGGCGGTTAAGGAAGGAGCGATATGCGGAAAGAAAAGATGGGAGGGATATGCGGTACGATGGAAGGGTACATATCACCCGTGATATCTGACGATATATTTACAAGTAATGCGCATGGATGGTCCGTCCGTGATTTTAGGGTGGGTTAGTCGGTTGGAAGATTTGTTAGTTAGCCTATTTAGAGGAAGCACGATGCTCTGGTGCTGGTGTTAGGGTTTGTTAGCCCAGCGGAGGAGTCCCTAGTTCTTCTCTTACCCAAAGGATTACGACCACCGTCTGTCATTGCCGCAGTCGCCTGACACCAAATCAACCATGTCGTCGTCGAGCTCGATTAGGTGCGCGCTGAGGGGCCGATCAGTTGATGTGCCCCTGATCCCTTTCCCTGACTGTGGCGAAATGGTTAGATTCTATCTCTCCAGTACCGAAGAGCACAATGGTTGGGTGTTCTACAAGTGCAAGCACCACCATGTACAATCCCTTTACACTTTGGGTTGACATTTACTGCATGAGTATTTTTTTTCTACTGTTTCGTTAGTGCTGGTTTGATTTGTGTTCACTTGATTCATAGGATCCATGTGATTTCTGGCGCTGGGAACTAGAGTACGTGGATCATCTTGTTGGTACAAGTGTCCTTGTTGGAGCTTATGCCCTTGATGCAATGGTTGCGGCACAGGATAGAAGGGAACATCTACAACGCGCAAAGAAACAGTGGGAAAAGAATGCATGTACCAAGAGTGGCAACATTGGAGGCAGGACAAATTACAGTCAGAGCAATGTGGCAACCATTACGAAGCACCAAGCTTATACGATGTTATAGGACTAGGGAGACAAATTGTTTTCATGTTGAAGATGTTGACGGCTAGTGTAATGGTGTTGTGTATGTTGTGTGTGATGTTGATTGTGAAGAAATAATATATTTGTGATCGTATCAAGACGATTATCATGGTCACATGTAATAATAGCTTAACAAGAAGAGGTGTTCTAACATGATACCTCTTACAACCCCACCCCTCTTTTAACATGACAGGTAAGAGTAAGAATTAAATCTTACACGATGATTGCATGAAATAGTTGTTTTGATTATTTCTTACCTTCTTGACTATTATGAGAAAATAAGGGGTAAGATGGAGCATGTTAAAATTGCTAAAACTAATGAATAAAATGAGTTGCAATGAAGGCAATCGAATGGAAATACGTAAAGGACCATTTAAATTCTTGCCCACTATGTTGTGCATGAACACAAGAGTACCATGAAATAAAAATAAAGTACCTCATTACAGCAATGACTTAAAAACCCCTTAATTTATTTTTGCACACTACGTTTTGCCAAAACTACTCTAGAGGCACATCAGGAACATGCGAAACAAACAGATAAATCCCATGATCTCCCAGGTACAACAACATCAGCACCTTCTGTCCTAACAAAAAGAGTTTTTCCTTCTTAATGAACTCGTTCCATTCGTTGACGCAGACACGATCGTCAATATCAGAAATGGTGTATGTACTTGACACAGTACTGTGTGGATGACAAACAATGATTATGGCACCATATTCCTCCATTTCTTCGGGGACAACATGATTAGGCAGTTTCTGTTTGAAAACAATATTTGTTACATCAACACATGGCAACTTAATGTTATGCACTAAAGGAATAACAATTAATTTGGAACAAAGCTAAAAACATACTGAAATGACACAAAGTAAATGAAGAACAGAAAGATGGTTACCGAGAAGTTCTTGTTGCAATCTGACCATGTCAACATATGGAGGAAAGCATATGCTCTTCCTTGATCATAGTTTCCACCATCATGACGCTCCACTAACTTGTCAAGGTCCATCATTTGGCGTATGACATACTCCATCATTCTCCAGTTTAAGCTTGTCCCCTCAGTTATAGCGACATTGTCAATAATATCTCTTTTCTCGTTGGACAATTGGTAGTATGCTACAATATTATATCACAGACAATTTAATTTATTATATATGGTACATTATAAAGTTAGAGTAATAAAACTTGTAGGAGCAAAAAAGTATCTTACTCGGATGTATGGTAGGCAAATTCCCAGTTGTCACAACGCTACTTGGTACTTCTGAATTGTCAGTACTGAACGTAAATCTCCTGACCCACATGTAGCGTGTAAACTCTAACAAATTCCTTCCAAGACTCCCCCGAAATGTATGTAAACTCATTGTCATTGGTAATCTCACATGGGAATTCAAACCCCTCGTTCGTACTGAAACTTGCTTCAAAGTTCCCATATTTTCCCAAGGGCACTCCAAATTTCTGCATGAAACTGTATCTATCATAGCAGGGGATTACCTGAGTAGCATATGTACGATTGTTAATATATATGAACTGTCTGTTAATCTAAAGAATTTGTCCAATCATAGATGACTAGCATAGTATAGTTCACTACTTCTTAGCAGTATTATCATATAACCCCATAGAAGATTTAAATTTACATGCACGTACACAAAACCATTTTATCATCTAAGAAATCAACATGTAATATAACTCTTTTTGCAGTAAACATTACGAACAATTGACTGAGTACAAAGGGTCCGAGTACAATATCGTTCAATATTACTGCCTCCGTCCAAAAGTTTGTGGACAAATTTTTGTACATACAGATGTATCTATGCAGAAAACATGACTAGATGCATGCGTATCTACATGGATCTAACACATTAATTTTGGATCGGACGGAGTACTAAATTTCTCATGATATTTTCTACGGGTCATGCCAGACTGGATCTTACTGTCTTGTTTGCAAATCCCGCGCGCAGGGTGACGGTACAAAACTCCCTCATACGATGCTCACCAGGGCACAAACCCTTGGTGTCCAAAAAAATGCCACACTGAGAATCGAGATCAATCTCATTACTAGTACATACAGTCTTAAAGATTAGTGCTAGCAGTTGAATTTAGATCTGACAGATTCTATAGTGCAAATACGTACCGCGCTGATCTCCTTAACCATTTTTGATCGAGAGAGGGATGTGAGGAGGAGGGGGCGAAAAGAGCAGTTACTTCCGACCCCTAAGCTGAGGATGGCGGAGGCGGCGTCCGGAGATTTCGAAAAGCGCGTACGCCCGGCGTCTCCGATCTTATATTGGAGCGGTCGTGGCGGTGGTAGGAGGCCCCGATGCCACGGGTGCTTAGGAGGAAGGCAGTGCAATCACGGGATTTTGGGAGAGGTGGCGTGCGTGAGTTATGGGATCTTTTAACATATATCATCAAGATTAAAAAAACATTATGTTGTGCTAAAAAATACATTTCATAAGGGTGAACTAGGTTTTTGGTTCGAAACAAGTACGAACGATATATAATTCCAAAATTGGCCTTGTCCATTTTCCAAATAAGTTTCACAACTATACATGCCATGACCAATTCATGCAAGCATGCAAAATGGTTTTTAGTTTAGTGAAGTTTTTCATTTTCGGACGAAAATGCCCGAATGTGGCCACACGTGACAACACTTGCAATCATTGCCGAAAATGGTTCAAACTAGGCATGGAGGCGTACAATGGCCATGAATTGGCACCGCAAAAAAGTTTGGTTGACTTATGATCTGTGAAAAAACCATCGAGCATTTTCGGAGGGTGCCAGGCTAGCCCGGAAGGGCGAGTCCGGGAGCACCTCCATGTTAACACCACATACAAATGATTCCAACTTTTTTTCATGCCCTCCCATGAGCAAATCAAGTAAACATGCAAATATGGTTCTTAGTTTCAACAACTTCTCCACGTATTGGGATTTTTTATATCGAAAATGCCCGAAAACTGGCCCAACGTGACATTAGTTGCAAACTTTACTAGAGTACTTCAAACTTTGCATGGAGGACTAACATGACCATGAGTTGTTACCCCAAAAATTTTGTGTTGATTTAAGAAAGGTCAACAAACCAACATGTGTCTTCTCAGAGGATGCCATGTTAGCCCAAAGGAAGGGCGCGTATTGGAGCACCTCCGTGTTTACAATATCCACAAATGATGCCAACTTTATTTCATGATCTCGCATGACAAAATCAATAATGCATTCAAAATGGTTTTTAATTTGGCCAACATTTATAATCCTTCTGCAATTTCGAAGCGAAAAAGAAACATCGCCTGCATGGTCTACCCCCATAGCCACACAGCGAAAGCAGGGCGCACATGATGCATTACACTTTGTTTGTCTTATGGTGGACATAGTTGACACACCAAGCCTAGTGGGATCATTGGCCTACACCGGATTCCATGTCGTATGAAAGCTCGGGCACATCAACTGCTCCCGTCTAGAACCTTCGAACTGCACTGTCCACTTTGTGAAGCAAGTACAACATGAAATTTGTGAAATTCCCCCAAGATTTTAAAGTTCATCTCATGACAAAATCAAGCAAGCATGCAAAAATGCTATTCAGTTTACACAAAAATTTGCATGTAAAGTAATGTTTTCGGCCGAAAATACTTGAAAACTGGCCACATGTGAATCATATTGCAAACTTTACAAAAAAATGGTTCAAACATGGCATGGAGGCCTAACAAGGCCTTCAATACTCACCCCAAAAAGTTTGGTCGATTTCATACAGGTCAGGATAGTACTATAGCATCTGCTCTCAAAGCGTGCGAGGCTCGGCCGGAAGGGCTTGTGTCGGGGAAACTCCATGTTTACAACATCTTCATATTTTGTCAAATATATTTCATGGCCTCCCATGACCAAATGAAGCATGCACGCACAATGGTTGTAAGCTTCTACTAGATTTTCCATTTTCTTCCATTTTTCGGTCATAAATGCCCGAAAAGTGGCCGCAATTGCCAAAACTTGCAAATTTTGCTGAAACTCGTTTTAATGTTGTCCTGGAAGCCTGTAATGTAACATTTTCCATAGTATGTCCTAAGTTGGGTTCATTCCACATGAAGCATGATCTACTTGGTTTGTACATTCAACAGTGTAGCACGAAGGTTCTCGACGGAGGCAGTGCGTGTACCGCATCGACTCCATGGATGGAATCCAGTTTGAACCAATGTTCACACTTGGTATGGTGTCAATTAGGTCCACCCTTAGGCAAAGAATCATGAAGGCATCATGTGCTACCACTTTCGATGGTTGTCTAGGGGGGTAGACCGTTTGGGAGGAAATGAAAAAATCATGAAAATCATGTGTAACCTTGAATGCACTGTGCATGCATGCTTGATTTGGTTCATGGGATGGCATCAAAATAACTTGGAATCCTATGTACATGGTGTATTGAAGGAGATGGCCTGAGACGGGCCCTTCCGGGCTATCCTTGTACCCTCCGAAAGGACATGTTAGTTTATTGACCTATATTAAATGACCGCCAAGTTTGTAGGGTTACAATCCATGGCCATGTTAGGGATACATATGCCAAGTTTGAACCATTTTCATCTAAGTTTGCAAGTTTTTTCATGTGTAAATCTTAGTCTACACTAAGAAGCATTTCGCATGACAGCTTGTTTTGGTCATGGAATTCCGTGGGAAATAGTAGACATCATTCTGTATTGTAGATGATCTACTAGACATGGGGGTTCCCCCAAACACGCCCTTGCGGCCTTGACTGGCACCGTCCGAAATCACATGCTGGTTTGTTGACTTACCTGAAATCAACCCAACTTTGCAGGGTTGCAAGCCGTGGTAATTATTGGGGTACGTTAAAATTTCAACCATTTTCAGCAAAGTTGCAAGTTTTGTCATGTACGACCAATTTTCAGGCATTTTCAGAACAAACAACATATTTTACCACTTAAAATGCATTCCTTTCTCGACAACACATTTGTTTTTTCTTCAAAACATTACATTTGTTTTGGCCAATTACATGCTAATGTTTCAACCTCCCATAACTCACGCCACCCAGATCTCCTGAAATCCCATGATTACAGCTCCTCCCTCGTAACCACCCGCGGCATCCAGGTCCCGTAC
The DNA here is from genome assembly GCF_003073215.2 of Triticum urartu. NCBI lineage: Eukaryota > Viridiplantae > Streptophyta > Magnoliopsida > Poales > Poaceae > Triticum > Triticum urartu. The sequence goes on along the minus strand of NW_024117819.1, from coordinate 47,226 downwards.
CACCTCCCACGACCGCTGCAAGATCAGATTGTAGCCACCGCCCACCGCCCATCGGGAACGTCGCCTGAGGGGTCGGACGACAGTGGTGTTGTCGCCGCCTCCTATGCGCTTTAACACACCTCTGCTCCTGTTGCTGCCGTCGAGCGCCACATCCACATCTAGTGTGGAACACACTATCCATGTGGAGCATTGGGCCGCCACCATCGACGACAAAAGGTTATGTGATCATAGCTCTTTTTAATCTTTCTCGGACACGCACGTCAACTAGTAAAGCCCTAATAGGTTTCCCACAAGTTATTCCAGTCGTCAAGATTATCTGATCATAGCTCTGATTAAGAACTATCTTGTAATCAATCTTGGCACACTACACGAATGTCCGAAGAGGTAATACCAAAACAAGGGTATCTCTTTCATGAAATAACACGTCATATGATTATGCAATCCCAAAACCCTAGTTGAACTGCCCCAATGTTATGCATGACCAAAATCTGTAGTGTGCTTAAAGTTACATGTAGTTCATATTATTTAATAAACTCATCTATGCCTGCATATAAGATTTTATTTTTGTTACACATTTCTCAACATGAAGGTCAAATAAATTGAACTGGTTTTGCTTCTGTTCCATAGGTGCCAGTAAAATGGAAACTACTGTTAAAAGTGCTACTAATGGACAAAAACACGTCTCCAAAATGACCGATGAGGTATGTAGTTGACATTTCGTTTGAAAACTGTACTTGTAGACACTTCTTTCATACTCGATAAAATCTGTTGCCACTTTTGTAGGAAATCTTGAGGAAGCACGGCCATATGAAGTTAGCGTGCTCACCGTCAAGGCTTGCCAAAGTCATGAAATTGTTATCAGCAGAACACATAGAGAAAATCATAAGCGATACTAGTCTTGGGTGTCTAAACATGATTCGTGTATTTAAACTCCGGCGCACTATGTTGATAAGACTAGCAAAGAGCTTCGATAGTGATACATCGTCCATTACCATAGGAAAAACACCCATTCCTATCACCGCGGAAGACGTGCACCATATATTTGGCCTTGTGATAGAAGGGGAGGATATTGATGAAAAGCTGCAAAGCACACTGGATCCAAATTTGTTTAACACGTTTCAAAACAATGGGAGCATTGATCTGGCTGACCTTGAGACAACGATCTTAAGTTCTAAAACTCCGGACAATGATTTCCTGGCGCGGTTCGTTCTATTCGCTATTGGCACAGTTTTAGCACCAACAACACAATGTTATGTCGACGCAAAATACCTTAAACTTGTTGCGGATATTAAAAGCCTTCGGAAATTGAACTGGGGATGTTTCACAATGAAACACTTGTTCAGGTCCATACACAAATTTAACTCTCTTGATCAAGTATCTCTACAGGGAAATCTACCTCTGCTTCAGGTTAGTGCAACATCACTAGTTAACATTGCACAATTGATTTTATTTTCTATATCTCTCTATATTGACGAAGTAATTTATTGTGAAGATTTGGTACTGGGAGCAGCTGCGTTCCGGCAAATTGATGTATACTCCTATACCCCCACCATCGGTCGCATGATGAGAAGAATGCACGTGCGTAATAAGAACAGAAGCTTACACCTCAGGAGGTCTTCATAATGGATTGGTGTGTTTCTAGATTTGACCCATGTATATATCCGGTTATCTATTTGCTACTACTGTTTCAATGTACCTGATTCAAAGGTTGTGATGGAAATTTGTGCTCGACAACCAGAGGCCAACAATAGAAAGGATCCAAGAAGCAAAAGTTTGTATGTGTGGATGAAGGTGATACATCTCGAGCACAATCACAAGGTCAAAATATGAGTAGCCACCAAGTAAGCCCAACAAAGACAACTTTCAGTTTCAAAGATCAGTAAAAGGTCGCATCAAAACTCATTCATTTTGCTTTCTTCTGAACGGGGTGTTATTTCGTTTGCACAAGTGGAAATGATAGTTGCAGACCTGAATGCACGTTGTGCTGAGCAAGAAAAGAAGATAGGCAGACCGTTAATGGAATTTCAGCATAGATTTGATGCGAAATTCCTCACCTGAGCGAAGAGTTAATCGACATTAAGAGTAAATCTGGCAGTAATCCTAGGCTCTCGCCGCCCGAGGATGAAATTAAGACTTAAGGAGGGAACTGAAGGTATGTCATGTTGTGCATTTTTTATTGTTATGAATATGTTCCTCCATATTCATTATTGTTATAATTGTTACAGGAATTAAAAAACCAAACTAAAGTCAGCCGACAATCCGAGTCACAGAAAGCAGGCGTCGAGGTAATAATTATGGCCCACCACATAAGTAGTATTACTAAACTAATTATAATTGACCATTTTTTGTTGTAGTAGGAACAAGTCAATGTGTGCAGTGATTCCTTCATGGCGACTCCTAAGTTCGACGCATCCACGCCACGTACTTCAACTCCAAAACCAAGTGCCAGACACGTCCTGCCAAACAAGGCCGATCCTCGAATCACACCGTTGAAGCCTCTATTTGATAATGATTATGTGCTCACCGCTGAGGACAAATAAGCACCCATTTTCATTCGGGGAACACACGGCCCTGCTGAACTCATTCAAATCGGAGACATTCCCCTAAGAGCGAAACAACTGAAGCCAATTTACGATTAAAAATACATATGTGGTGATGTAAGCCCCTTGTACTCCATTGTACATCAACTATTTGAACTGTTGGCACATCATTATATGACTACAAATTTGGCAGGTTATTATGGCGTATGCTCACATCAGCAGAGTTGAGACTGATACTACCTCAGTCATATCCCCCAATGAAACCAGAAAGCTTTTACAAACAAAAGGGGTTATTCCAAAGGGTCGTGGAAGCTCGTGGGTTCAGCGTGTTTCAAATAAATTTGTAGGACGCCGGAAGGTACCCGTTTTCCTCACTTTCATATATCGTAATAGATAGTGTAGATGAAATATTTCAGCGGTCCCCCGAACCATAATTGTTACCTTATCTACATTATTCCGTGGAATGAGTCCTCTTTGACTTTACAACAGGTCCACATCCTGCTGAATGTGCATGATAACCACTGGATGGCAATGGTGTTCAATTTCGACAAAGAAGAGATTCAAATCCTAAACTCCTTGAAAAATCAATTTGACGAGTCCAAGGAAACTACTCTTGTAAGATTTATCTTGCTGCCTCGGTACTGTCGCATGGCACATGAACTCCCAAATCACCGTAACCCTCTGTAATACTCGTATTATGCTAGGTGGAGGCGATTCAGGCCTGCATGGACGAAGCGGTGAAGGATGGCTTGGTAACACCAGCTAAGCCCATCAAATTTACCGACTGGGAAGTAGTACGCTATGACGACATACCACAACAGAATGACGGGTACATACGACCTCCTAAATTATTCTTGCCGACACGTCCAAGTTTACTAAAACCTAAACTAAACACTGCAGGCATTCATGTGCGTTTTTCACACTAAAGTAGATGTTGACATGGAACGGTGAAGTATTTACCGACAAAGTGGAGCAGGTGAATCAAACACTATATTTTCTTGTAGAATATCTTATGACTGAACGATGTGCTGACATATGTGTCACTTATCAAATGTAGTCACAGATAGATATATTTAGCTAGAAAATAGTTTCAAGCTTGCTACGTTCAGATTGCAACAGTCTTCGCATAGAAACATACAAGTACCCCATAACGGTTAGTGAAAAAGCACGAATATTTTATTTTATTCACATGTGTCATGACGCTACCGAATGCACTGATGTCTGCTGTACATGCGGAGATGTATTAAGCCCACGTTGCATCGCAACCTATGGATTCACAAGACGATGTCCAAGAAATTATTGGTACTGTTGAGTGCAAGATATCAGACACGTCGAGCTCCCCAAAGGATCCCCACACCCCGAGCTCCCCAAAAAAGTGGAGAGCATGTGGATGCCCGAGGAAGCTTGTCGATGAAGAGCAAGCTAAAAAAACAAAAACTATTGAAGAGCTCAGAGTGAAATTTGATAGCAATACCATTGATAAACAAGTGTCTTCTTCGATGTCAAGACGATCACGCAAGCCAGCACCATCTATATTGAGCCCATTCAAGACAACCAAATGGTAGTTTGAGTATGTACTAGGTAGCACTGTAGTTAGCACTACTTATGATACATTTGTCATTTATGATTTAGTGATCGTATTTTATCAAACGTGCAACGACGAGCGGTGAAAGATGACTTGCTAACACCAGCTAAAACCGTAACAAAGTAGGGTATGATAACATACCACAATATAGCAATCTCTGCTTTCGCAGTACATACTTTTGGCAATTAGGGATACATGCTCAGTTCTTTTGGTTGAACTGCCAATGGGTCATTATGCGAATCATTTGCATGATGTACTTTTGGCAATATCTTATACTCCCTCCATTCCAAAATAGGTGACCCAACTTTGTACTAACATTTAGTACAAAGTTGGGTCATCTATTTTGGAACGGAGGGAGTAGAACCTAAGTGCATGTCAAAAAGTGGCAATAGGTACTTTTGGCAATCATGTGCATGCTACATTTCTGGCAATTACTAATGCATGCTCCTTTGTTTTGCTTCAAATGGCAGTATGTACTCATGGCAAACATTTGTGTGCTCTACTTTTGGTAGCTATTAATACAAGCTCATTTATAATGGTTTAACTATCCATAGAAATAAGTTGAATGTCATTATTTCTAAACATATCAAATTCAGTGCAAGATATAGCATTAGCATCTTCAGTTAGAGTCATAACATATATGTACCATGTATCACCATAGTGGAGGTATTAGTCAAGGTTGACCGCAATGCACTTAGGGTAGGTTCTTACAAGATAAACAATAGTTTAATGAAGCAACGACGCTTATTAGTATAGGGTAGATGCTTAATTAGGCGCCTATCATGTACAAATTGGCACTGCTGCTTCAGAAAACCATGTTTATTATTGTTAGCATGTACCTAAGCAAGTAGTAGTGGAAGTTGGCCATTACCAGAAATGAGCAATGTACTACCAAACACTTAAACATAGCATGTTAAACAGTCAGAACCCAAAGGATAAATCGGTGCATAAGTTCAAGCAGTATGGTGGGGCAGAAGTATCACACGACAACCATAACATAAAAACAGTCATAACTAGGGTGGGCCAGCAGTAACAACCAAGCAGCGCATTAGATCCTCGGCATCTTGGCCGGACGAGGAGGCCTCGGGAGATAGAATGGCAGATGCCCCTTCGCGTACTTCCTGAGGAAGGCACTAAAAGCGGCATGTTTAGCCCGGACGTGGGGCTTGCGGTTCCTCCCATTACCACGGCCGATATAGGTGCCATGCATGATCAGGCTGTCGTATTCGCTCTTGATACTCACGCAACAGAAGGGGCAGGATATGTTGCCGTAGAGCCTATTGGAGCCGATGTGGTATGGGATTTCCCAATTCCGCAGCCTCCTGATGACGTAGCGGCTCTTGCTGTCCCTGCTCTCCTTACTATCATCCACGTCTTTGTCATCTTCCTGTGTGTTAGTTGATCGACAGCTATGTCAGATTAGGAATACAGAAATGTAGCATTGCATAAGAGTATCTAGTACATTCCTAAAGTAGGAATACAAAAATATGATCAATCAGATGATTCACACAACATGTACCTCATATATTGTAATATATGTTTATGTATTATTTGCTATCGTTCTTGATCTTTTTTATTTCCTTTGCATGTGTAGCTGTTCTCCCCTCTAAAGTAATCCTATTTGTACAATCTAAGTTGACAATTAACTAAAGGGTTTAGGTTTTAGGGTATGAACAAATCACTTTACTGCATTCAAGCACATATTTTAGTTCATACTGAAAATAGATAATTCCAAAAACAGGATCATTTCTTGCCATTTCTTGCAACAATATTTTGTATGATCTGGTTTTATCATAAAGAGATACCAGACAATATCTAATTTAATGATATTCAAACTAGATGAGTACATACTACAAAGTAAGAATGCAATAGAAAATCTTGTTGCTAGAAATGTACTGTTGCATGGACTTGGCATGCATGATTACTGATGTGGCATAGTTTCATGGATTGATTTGTGCAAGAGAAGAACTAATCCATGTTTGTTGTTAATGGCAGGCAGTGGCCGTAAATTGTTATTGCATGCATCAGTACTGACCAGATGCATGACTCGGTGATGTGGCCCAGTTTCATGCATACCAAAACCAGATAATGGGTTGCACAATTGAGGAACAGAGCATAGTTGTAACAGGGGTTTAACTGATTAAAACTCTCATCATTGATAGTCTTGTTGGTACTAGCGAGTCACACGTGCATTGCGCGTGAAAGCAACAGTTAATGTCAATTATTTCAGATGCACTTACATTGCTATGCTACTGTAGGAATGCATTTTTTTGTGTGTGTTTTCTTTAATAAAGTGATAATGTTTGTGCATATTATGCATTTAGATTCACAAAGTTCAAAGCATTAGCAATTCGTTTAGAAGAAAAGAGTTTGCGATGTTAAAGTATCCAAGATTCTAGAACAATGGAGAAACATAGTGCTATGAGGTTGTTTGTGCATAGGTAGCCTTGTGCTTAAGCTTACAAATGCAATATTCTATATAGTACGCATGCTTGGAATTTTTCTTTTGTAGTAAATAAGATATCGAATGGCTAAAAATGCTGGGATTTCCCATCTGTCTACCGTTGGATTGGTTTCATCCAACAACAAATATTCAAAGTTGTTTCTAGAGTACATGTTTTAAAAGCTACCATTTATAGAAGCTCAAGCACTGTTGATAAATATTTACTGTTGCATGTCAACTTATCATGTTCTAGATATTAATCATTGATCCTCTTGTTGACTGTCATGAAATAAACAAATTTGTAGGAAATTTTCCATCCACTAAAACATGTCTGAAAGAATCCTACGTTTTTAGTATGGACAATCAAACACTCATACAATCCTGTAGGATTCAAGATGACATGCCACTCTAATCCCACGTTTTCCCTATTCCTGCGTTTTGGAAATCATACGAATCAAAGAGTTAATATCTAACAAATACACCATTTTCTAGAGCAGAACTGATTCATAACCAGTTTCTAAATCATATTCTTACTCATCTTCACAAAATAATTGCACACACAGGGGGATTTCAGGCCTACATGACTACTGTTCCATGCCAGGTTCAGATTGAAGGGTTTTCCTTCCAAACGTATGAAACAACTAGTACTAATCCTAACACTAAGGGAGAGATCAAGAAACATAACCTATCTGGACGAAATATAATCCTTCATGCATGCAATTTAGGAGAAAACCCCATGGGAGAAAACCGCAAAAACAGAGTAGGAGAATAAAACAGAACAGAGTGGTACCTCTGAGAGCTCGTCGTCGACCTCCTCGTCAAACTCGATGGCCTCATCCTGCACTTCCTGAGCGTCGAGCTCGGCCTCCTCGTAGTAGTTGTCGATGAGCTCGTATTGCTCGCGCTTCCGCTTGACCCTCTGCTCCTCCAGATCCACCGCCACCTCCACCTCCACCATCTCCCCGATCGCAGGCTCGACCGCTGCGATGGCGGCCGGAGCAGTCATAGAAGATGGTGCACCGCCCCCCGTCACAGCGACGGCGCCCTCGGCCGCGCCAACCGCGGCGGCAATGACCACAGCAGGCTTCTGCACTGCTTCTACCGCTGCGTCCTTCTCCACCGCCGCGTCTTCATGCCTGGCCTTCATCTTCCGATGACGAAGGTCAAGGGAGGTGGTTGCTAGCTCGTAGGAGGTAGGGTTCGAGGTGAGAGAGAGGGTTTTTTGCTGATTTGGGGAAGAAAAGCAGCAGGGGTGGGGGGAGGGGGAGACGGGGGTGGCGGAGGCGGCCTTTATTTAGCGTGTGGGGGTGGACGTTTAGAGTTACCGAGGCTAGACGCATGGCGTTGTGCGCTCGTGCACGCCCCAACCGCTTTCATTTAATTTTTGTCATGAATTTGTATATTTTTTGACTTGTGGTTTAGCGAGGAAATTGCACAAACCACCTACTTTTGGTGTTACTTTTGCATAGAACACCTATTTTACAAGTTTGTTGCACAGAAAAACTCATATTGGGGTAATTTGTTGTAGCTAGGTCTAATCCACAATTTTGGGTGGGTTGACATGATTTCTGACAAGTGAGTCCAGTTTGTAAATGCACCGCGAAAAAAAAACATTCCCCATCAGCACCCAACTAGAACTGTGCAAAATTTACAAATAGGTACTCCAGAAATAATTCTCATTGTTTTTGGGCCCACAAAAATGAACTATTGACAGTTTTTTTGTTCCCACATAACATCTTGGCACACAAGAGCATGCACCAAACTTGTTCTCCTTCGACACACAGACGCTATAACGACGGACATGTACCAGTAATATTCACACTGCACGTGTCGATACCATCTTGACCAACACGCAACAACATTGGTCTCATTGGACTCACACATGCCATAACGGGTCCATGTAACACCCAGATGTAATTTACCTTATTTGTATTCCAACTCTTACTATTTCCAGCACTAAGTTATTCTATTTCCTTGTTGTCGGGTTTTTGTCTCCGTGTGTTTTGTCTTTGTCTTGCATCTCATATCATGTCATCATGTGCATTGCATTTGCATACGTGTTCGTCTCATACATTCGAGCATTTTCCCCGTTGTTCGTTTTGCATTCCGACGCTCATATGTCCTTCCGGTGTCCCTTTCTACCTCTTTTCATGTGTGGATGTTAAACGTCTTCGTATTGGACCAAGACTTGTCATGCGGCCTTGGTTTACTACCGATAGACCGCCTGTCAAGTTTCGTGCCATTGGGACTTCGTTTGATACTCCAACGGTTAACCGAGGGACCGAAAAGGCCTCATGTGTGTTGCAGCCCAACACCCCTCCAAAGTGGCCCAAAACCCACCTAAACCTCTCCCATCATCTAGGCCGTTCGATCACGATCGCGTGGCCGCAAACCGCACCTCATTTGGAGTCTCCTAGCTCCCTATGCCTATATATATGTGCCTCCCCGTCCAAATCCGGGTCCAAAACCCTAAAAAATCGCCCCGCCGCCATCGGAAATGTCCGGCCGCCGCCGCCCGCGCCTATCAGAGCCCACCACGTGTCCTCCTGTCACCCGCCACCGCCGAGGCCCAGGGAGCCCGGAACCGGCCCCCACGGCCCATCGCACCCGCCGCCACCTACCTCCATCGCGCACCGCCCGAGGCCCGTGCCTCACCCCGTGCCACCGCGGGCAGCGCCGGCCGCCTCCGCTGCCTACCGCCTGGTAGGCAGCGCCCCGCCGCCTCGCACCTCGCCGCCCCACTGCAGTCGCCTCGCCGGCGAGCTCTGGCCAACGAGCTCCTCCGTCTGGCGAGTTCGGACGAACCCCGCACCAGATCTGGCTTCTTCTACCTCCGGCGAGCACGGACGAACTCCGGCAAACAGCGAACCCCGATGATCCTCGACTTCCGCGCCCGATCCCGATCTGGATCCGCGCTACATTAAACCCTAATTCTCGGGTTGACTTTTGCCCCATCTCAGTATTTTTTTTGCATACTTCGTCATGTCATAACTGCATCACCGTTGCTCTGATTCATGCGTGTAGCATATCAAAATGTTCGTCTCGACGAGTACATCATTTCATCTCGTTGCATCATTTTATTTTGAGCTCATCTTGATGCCCGAAATGATGTTGGAAGAGGACTATGTGATGATTATTTCAGATCTGTTTCAGCAAATGCCCTTTTGTCATTTTTGCCATGATTAATGTGTGCATGCTATGATCCTGAGCTCTACATGTGTTTTTAAGAATGCCATTGCATCTTTAAAGGGGTGTATGCCATGTATTTTTGTGATCTTCATGGTGACTAGCACAAGCATGCAAAGTAGCTTACTCATTGATGCTGATTTCAGGGACTTAGGATTTCTCTAAGTCCTTGTCCTACTGTAATTTATATGCCATATGTTCATGCTTTTTCCTAGTGATCCATGCCTCTTTTGAGTATGATTAGTAAGGATGTTTTGTAGATAATGTTGTGCTCTATCCATCCATGTCTTTGTTTGCAATTATGGAGCATCCTAGCTTGAGTCAATCGAGCTCTACTTTTGCTATAAAATGTTCCTGGCAGATTGTTAACATGTTTAGCAATTTTGCCGAGCTTGTTGTTGTTGATCCGTGCATGCTATGTTGTTGTTGTTCTTGCCATGTCTAGCTTCTATGCCATGTCTATTTGCTGGGTGTATGCTTAGTTTGTCATGCAATGCCTCGTAGTGAGTGCATCGAGCTCGTAAACAAGCCTACTTGTCAACTGTTTTGCATGCTCCAGTTTTTCACTAAGTCTGAATCCGTTCATATTTTTGCTATATTCACATGCTTGCAATTGTATTTTCTGATCCCTTTTGGCTCATGGTCACAAAGGGACTTTTGTTATATGCTTAGAGTAGCTACATGCCATGCCTTGCCTTGCCATGATATGTTCCTGTAGCATGTAGTTATCGTGCTCTAAACATTGCTTCTTGAGGATAAATTCCTGACTTGTTAATTTCACTAAGTCTGTAACCAGTAATCTTTTGCACTTTTGCCATGCTTGTTTGAACCTGCTATTGAGTGAATTAGCCGTAGCTCAGTGTTCATATTTTTTCAAGCATCATGAGTGGATACCTGCCATGTATTTTGTTGTCATGTTGGAGTGCTGTAGCATGTTGTTCTTGATGCATTTAGATGGTCTCGTGTTGTTTATCGCAGACCGGTGCCATATTTGTTTTGCTTGCCATTTCCAAACCGTGCATCCGATTCCGGTGATCTTTATATCGATTTCAACTGAAATCAACTCACCTTTCCAGTGGCACTCTTGGAGTTCCAAGTTGAGGCCAGGTTCTATCATTCCTTTGCAAATCATGCATATGCATCGCATATCACATCCCGCATATCATACCATGTTCGCATCATGTTGTTTGAGCATTGCACGTGGTTGATTGTGTTCCTTTTGCTTGTTGTTCTTGATTGGGTAGAGACGGGAGACGAGTACGTGAATGAGGAGCCCGTTGAGTATGCTTACGAGGATCAAGGCAACTCTGAGAACTTTGCAGGCAAGATGACCATAGTCTCGAAATCACTTCTATCTTTGCTTGCTAGATGCTCGCTCTTTTGCTATGCCTATGCTACGATACCTAACACTCGCTTATCATGCCTCCCATATTGCCATGTCAAACCTCTAACCCACCTTGTCCTAGCAAACCGGTGTTTAGCTGTGTCACCGCTTTGCTCAACCCCTCTTATAGCGTTGCTAGTTGCAAGTGAAGATTGGAGATCGTTCCTTGTTGGAACTTGTTTATTGTTGGGATATCACCATATTATCTTGTTTATCTTAATGCACCTATATACTTGGTAAAGGGTGGAAGGCTCGGCCTTGTGCCTGGTGTTTTGTTCCACTCTTGCCGCCCTAGTTTCCGTCATATCGGTGTTATGTTCCCGGATTTTGCGTTCCTTACACAGTTGGGTTATAATGGGAACCCCTTGACAGTTCTCCTCGAATAAAACTCCTCCAGCAATTCCCAACCTTGGTTTTTACCATTTGCACTAACAACCTAGCCTTTTCCCTTGGGTTTCCGGAGCCCGAGGGTCATCTTTATTTTTAACCCCCCCCCCCCGGGCCAGTGCTCCTCTGAGTGTTGGTCCGAACTGAGCTGCCTGCGGGGCCACCTCGGGGAAACTTGAGGGTTGGTTTTACTCGTAGCTAGTCTCATCTGAGTGTGCCCTGAGAACGAGATATATGCAGCTCCTATCGGGATTTGTCGGCACATTCGGGTGGTGTTGCTAGACTTTACCGTTGTCGAGGATGTCTTGTAACCGGGATGCCGAGTCTGATCGGATTGTCTTGGGAGAAGGAATATCCTTCCTTGACCGTGAGAGCTTGTGATGGGCTAAGTTGGGACTCCCCTGCAGGGATTTGAACTTTCGAAAGTCGTACCCGCGGTTATGGGCATATGCGAATTGGTTAATGTCCGGTTGTAGATAACCTGAAACTTAACTTAATTAAAATGTACCAACCGCGTGTGTAACCGTGATGGTCTCTTCTCACGGAGTCCGGGAAGTGAACGCTGAAGGAAATATGCCCTAGAGGCAATAATAAAGTTATTATTTATTTCCTTATATCATGATAAATGTTTATTATTCATGCTAGAATTGTATTAACCGGAAACATAATACATGTGTGAATACATAGACAAACAGAGTGTCACTAGTATGCCTCTACTTGACTAGCTTGTTGATCAAAGATGGTTATGTTTCCTAACCATAGACATGAGTTGTCATTTTATTAACGGGATCACATGATTAGGAGAATGATGTGATTGACTTGACCCATTCCGTTAGCATAGCACTTGATCGTTTAGTTTGTTGCTATTGCTTTCTTCATGACTTATACATGTTCCTATGACTATGAGATTATGCAACTCCCGTTTACCGGAGGAACACTTTGTGTGCTACCAAACGTCACAACATAACTGGGTGATTATAAAGGTGCTCTACAGGTGTCTCCGAAGGTACTTGTTAGGTTGGCGTATTTCAAGATTAGGATTTGTCACTCCGATTGTCGGAGAGGTATCTCTGGGCCCTCTCGGTAATGCACATCACTTAAGCCTTGCAAGCATTGCAACTAATGAGTTAGTTGCAGGATGATGTATTACGAAACGAGTAAAGAGACTTTCCGGTAATGAGATTGAACTATGTATTGAGATACCGACGATCGAATCTCGGGCAAGTAACATACCGATGACAAAGGGAACAATGTATGTTGTCATGCGGTCTGACCGATAAAGATCTTTGTAGAATATGTGGGAGCCAATATGAGCATCCAGTTTCCGCTATTGGTTATTGACCGGAGACGTGTCTCGGTCATGTCTACATTGTTCTCAAACCCGTAGGGTCCGCACGCTTAAGGTTTCGATGATAGTTATATTATGAGTTTATGAGTTTTGATGTACCGAAGGAGTTCGGAGTCCCGGATGAGATCGGGGACATGACGAGGAGTCTCGAAATGGTCGAGACGTGAAGATCGATATATTGGATGACTATATTCGGACATCGGAAAGGTTCCGAGTGATTCGGGTATTTTTCGGAGTACCGGAGAGTTACGGGAATTCGCCGGGGAGTATATGGGCCTTATTGGGCCATACGGGAATAGAGGAGAGAGTCCTACTCCCGGTGGGAGTAGGACTCCCCCGTTGGCACGTCCTCCTCCTAGGCCGGCCGCCTCCCTCCCTTGCTCTTCTATATACGGGGGCAGGGGGCACCCCATAGACACAACAATTGATCATTAATCTCTTAGCCGTGTGCGGTGCCCCCCTCCACCATAATCCTCGATAATATTGTAGCGGTGCTTAGGCGAAGCCCTGCGATGGTATAACATCAAGATCGTCACCACGCCGTCGTGCTGACGGAACTCTTCCCGTCATTCTGCTGGATCGGAGTCCAGGGATCGTCATCGAGCTGAACGTGTGCTACAACTCGGAGGTGTCGTAGTTTCGGTGCTTGATCGGTCGGGCCGTGAAGACATACGACTACATCAACCGCGTTGTTATAACGCTTCCGCTTCCGGTCTACGAGGGTACGTAGACAACACTCTCCCCTCTCGTTGCTATGCATCACCATGATCTTGCGTGTGCGTAGGAATTTTTTTGAAATTACTACGTTCCCCAACAGTGGCATCCGAGCCTAGGTTTTATGCGTTGATGTTGTGCACGAGTAGAACACAAGTGAGTTGTGGGCGATATAAGTCATACTGCTTACCAGCATGTCATACTTTGGTTCGGCGGTATTGTTGGATGAAGCGGCCCGGACCAACATTACGCGTACGCTTACGCGGGACTGGTTCTACCGACGTGCTTTACACACAGGTGGCTAGCGGGTGTCAGTTTCTCCAACTTTAGTTGAACCAAGTGTGGCTACGCCCGGTCCTTGCGAAGGTTAAAACAGCACCAACTTGACAAACTATCGTTGTGGTTTTGATGCGTAGGTAAGAACGGTTCTTGCTAAACCCGTAGCAGCCACGTAAAACATGCAACAACAAAGTAGAGGACGTCTAACTTGTTTTTGCAGGGCATGTTGTGATGTGATATGGTCAAGACATGATGTTAAATTTTATTGTATGAGATGATCATGTTTTGTAACCGAGTTATCGGCAACTGGCAGGAGCCATATGGTTGTCGCTTTATTGTATGCAATGCAATTGCGCTATAATGCTTTACTTTATCACTAAGTGGTAGCGATAGTCATGGAAGCATAAGATTGGCGAGACGACAACGATGATACGATGGTGATCAAGGTGTCGCGCCGGTGACGATGGTGATCATGACGGTGCTTGGGAGATGGAGATCACAAGCACAAGATGATGATGGCCATATCATATCACTTATATTGATTGCATGTGATGTTTATCTTTTATGCATCTTATCTTGCTTTGATTGACGATAGCATTATAAGATGATCTCTCACTAAATTTCAAGATAAAAGTTTTCTCCCTGAGTATGCACCGTTGCCAAAGTTCGTCGTGCCCAGACACCACGTGATGATCGTGTGTGATAAGCTCTACATCCTTCTACAACGGGTGCAAGCCAGTTTTTGCACACGTAGAATACTCAGGTTAAACTTGATGAGCCTAGCATATGCAGATATGGCCTCGGAACACTGAAACCGAAAGGTCGAGCATGAATCATATAGTAGATATGATCAACATATTGATGTTCACCATTGAAAGCTACTCCATTTCACGTGATGATCGGTTATGGTTTAGTTGATTTGGATCACGTGATCACTTAGAAGATTAGAGGGATGTCTTTCTAAGTGGGAGTTCTTAAGTAATATGATTAATTGAACTTTAATTTATCATGAACTTAGTCCTGATAGTATTAGCATATCTATGTTGTAGATCAATAGCTCGCATTTAGCTCCCCTCTCTTATTTTTGATATGTTCCTAGAGAAAATTAAGTTGAAAGATGTTAGTAGCAATGATGCAGATTGGATCCGTGATCTGAGGATTATCCTCATTGCTGCACAGAAGAATTATGTCCTTAATGCACCGCTAGGTGACAGACCTATTGCAGGAGCAGATGCAGACGTTATGAATGTTTGGCTAGCTCAATATGATAACTACTTGATAGTTTAGTGCACCATGCTTAAACGGCTTAGAATCGGGACTTCAAAGACGTTTTGAATGTCATGGATCATATGGATGTTCCAGGAGTTGAAGTTAATATTTCAAACAAATACCCGAGTTGAGAGATATGAAGTCTCCAACAAGTTCTATAGCTAAAAGATGGAGGAGAATAGCTCAAGCAGTGAGCATGTGTTCAGATTGTTTGGGTACTACAATCGCTTGAATCAAGTGGGAGTTAATCTTCCAGATAAAATAGTGATTGACAGAATTCTCTAGTCACCATCACCAAGTTAGTAGAACTTCGTGATGAACTATAGTATGCATGGGATGATGAAAATGATTCCCGAGCTTTTCATGATGATGAAATCGATGAAGGTAGAAATCAATAAAGAGCATCAAGTGTTGATGATTAACAAGACCACTAGTTTCAAGAAAAGGGCAAAGGGAAAGAAAGGGAACTTCAAGAAGAACGGCAAGCAAGTTGCTGCTCAAGTGAAGAAGCCCAAGTCTGGTCCTAAGCCTGAGACTAAGTGCTTCTACTGCAAAGAGACTGGTCACTGGAAGCGGAACTGCACCAAGTATTTGGCGGATAAGAAGGATGGTAAAGTGAACAAAGGTATATTTGAGATACAGATTATTGATGTGTATTTTACTAGTGTTCGTAGCAACCCCTCGGTATTTGATACTGGTTCAGTTGCTAAGAGTAGTAACTCGAAACGGGAGTTGCAGAATGAACACAGACTAGTTAAGGGTGAAGTGACGATGTGTGTTGGAAGTGGTTCCAAGATTGATATGATCATCAACGCACACTCCCTATACTTTCGGGGTTAGTGTTGAACCTAAATAAGTGTTATTTGGTGTTTGCGTTGAGCATGAATATGATTTGATCATGTTTATT
Source organism: Triticum urartu (assembly GCF_003073215.2). NCBI lineage: Eukaryota > Viridiplantae > Streptophyta > Magnoliopsida > Poales > Poaceae > Triticum > Triticum urartu. Next base: position 31,184 of record NW_024117819.1, on the reverse strand, counting down.
GCAATACGGTTATTCATTTAAGTAAGAGAATAAATTGTTGTTCTGTTTACATGAATAAAACCTTCTATGGTCATACACCCAATGAAAATGGTTTGTTGGATCTCGATTGTGGTGATACACATTCTCATAATATTGAAGCCAAAAGATACAAAGGTAATAACGATAGTGCAACTTATTTGTGGCACTGCCGTTTAGGTCATATTGGTGTAAAGTGCATGAAGAAAATCCATGTTGATGGGCTTTTGGAATCACTTGATTATGAATCATTTTGATGCTTGCGAACCATGCCTCATGGGCAAGATGACTAATACTCCGTTCTCCGGAACAATGGAGCGAGCAACTGACATATTGGAAATAATACATACTGATGTATGCAGTTCGATGAGTGTTGAGGCTCGCGGCGGGTATCGTTATTTTCTGACCTTCACATATGATTTGAGAAGATATGGGTATATCTACTTGATGAAACCTAAGTCTGAAACAATTGAAAAGTTCAAATAATTTCAGAGTGAAGTGGAGAATCATCGTAACAAAAATAAAAGTTTCTACGATATGATCGCAGAAGTAAAATATTTGAGTTACGAGTTTGGCCTTCAGTTAAAACAATGTGAAATAGTTTCACTAGTCACGCCACCTAGAACACCACAGTGTAATGGTGTGTCCGAATGTCGTAACCGTACTTTATTAGATATGGTGCGATCTATGATGTCTCTTACCGATTTACCACTATCGTTTTGGGGTTATGCATTAGAGACAGCTACGTTCACGTTAAATAGGGCACCATCTAAATCCGTTGAGACGACACCGTATGAACTATGGTTTGGCAAGAAACCTAAGCTGTCGTTTCTTAAAGTTTGAGGTTGCAATGCTTATGTGAAAAAGTTTCAACCTGATAAGCTCAAACCCAAATCGGAGAAGTGCATCTTCATAGGATACCCAAAAGAAAAATGTTGGGTACAACTTCTATCACAGATCCGAAGGCAAGATATTCATTGCTAAGAATGGGTCCTTTCTAGAGAAGGAGTTTCTCTCGAAATAAGTGAGTGGGAGAAAAGTAGAACTGGATGAGGTAACTGTACCTGCTCCCTTATTGGAAAGTAGTTCATCACAGAAATATGTTCCTGTGACTACTACACCAATTAGTGAGGAAGCTAATGATGATGATCATGTAACTTCAGATCAAGTTACTACCGAACCTCGTAGGTAAACCAGAGTGAGATCTGCCCCAGAGTGGTACGGTAATCCTGTTCTAGAGGTCATGTTACTTGACCATGATGAGCCTACGAACTATGAGGAAGCGATGATGAGCCCAGATTCCGCGAAATGGCGTGAGGCCATGAAATCTGAGATGAGATCCATGTATGAGAACAAAGTATGGACTTTGATTGACTTGCCCATTGATCGGCGAGCCATTGAGATTAAATGGATCTTCAAGAGGAAGACGTACGCTGATAGTAGTGTTACTATCTACCAAGCTAGAATTGTCACAAAAAGGTTTTCGACAAGTTCAAGGTGTTGACTACGATGAGAGTTTCTCACTCGTATCTATGCTTAAGTCTGTCCAAACCATGTTAGCAATTGCCGCACTTTATGAAATCTGGCAAATGGATAAACAAAACTACATTCCTTAATGGATTTATTAAAGAAGAGTTGTATATGATGCAACCAGAAGGTTTTGTCAATCCTAAAGGTACTAACAAAATATGCAAGCTCCAGCAATCCATCTATGGACTGGTGCAAGCATCTCGGAGTTGGAATATACGCTTTGATAAGTTGATCAAAGCATATAGTTTAATATAGACTTGCGGTGAAGCCTGTATTTAGAAGAAAGTGAGTGGGAGCATTACAGCATTTCTGATAAGTATATGTGAATGACATATTATTGATCGGAGATAATGTAGAATTATTCTGCAAACCATAAAGCAATGTTTGAAAGGAGTTTTTCAAAGAAAGACCTCAGTGAAGCTGCTTACATATTGAGCATCAAGATCTATAGAGATAGATCAAGATGATTGATAAGCTTTTCAATGAGTACATACCTTGACAAAATTTTGAAGTAGTTCAAAATGGAACAGTCAAAAAGGAGTTCTTGCCTGTGTTACAAGGTGTGAAGTTGAGTAAGACTCAAAAACCCGACCACGGCAGAAGATAGAGAGAGAATGAAAGTTATTCCCTATGCCTCAGCCATAGGTTCTATAAAGTATGCCATGCTGTGTACTAGACCTATTGTATACCCTGCCCTGAGTTTGGCAAGGGAGTACAATAGTGATCTAGGAGTAGATCACTGGACATTGGTCAAAATTATCCTTAGTGGAATAAGGATATGTTTCTCGATTATGGAGGTGACAAAAGGTCCGTCGTAAAGGGTTACATCGATGCAAGTTTTGACACTGATCCAGATGACCCTAATTCTCAATCTGGATACATATTGAAAGTGGGAGCAATTAGCTAGAGTAGCTCCATGCAGAGCATTGTTGACATAGAAATTTGCAAAATATGTACGGATCTGAATGTGGCAGACCCGTTGACTAAACTTCTCTCACAAGCAAAACATGATCACACCTTAGTACTCTTTGGGTGTTAATCACATAGCGATGTGAACTAGATTATTGACTCTAGTAAACCCTTTGGGTGTTGGTCACATGTCGATGTGAACTATGGGTGTTAATCACATGGTGATGTGAACTATTGGTATTAAATCACATGGCGATGTGAACTAGATTATTGACTCTAGTGCAAGTGGGAGACTGAAGGAAATATGCCCTAGAGGCAATAATAAAGTTATTATTTATTTCCTTATATCATGATAAATGTTTATTATTCATGCTAGAATTGTATTAACCGGAAACATAATACATGTGTGAATACATAGACAAACAGAGTGTCACTAGTATGCCTCTACTTGACTAGCTCGTTGATCAAAGATGGTTATGTTTCCTAACCATAGACATGAGTTGTCATTTGATTAACAGGATCACATCATTAGGAGAATGATGTGATTGACTTGACCCATTCCATTAGCATAGCACTTGATCGTTTAGTTTGTTGCTATTGCTTTCTTCATGACTTATACATGTTCCTATGACTATGAGATTATGCAACTCGCGTTTACCGGAGGAACACTTTGTGTGCTACCAAACGTCACAATGTAACTGGGTGATTATAAAGGTGCTCTACGGATGTCTCCGAAGGTACTTGTTGGGTTGGCGTATTTCGAGATTAGGATTTGTCACTCTGATTGTCGGAGAGGTATCTCTGGGCCCTCTCGGTAATGCACATCACTTAAGCCTTGCAAGCATTGCAACTAATGATTTAGTTGCAGGATGATGTATTACGGAACGAGTAAAGAGACTTGCCAGTAACGAGATTGAACTAGGTATTGAGATACCGACGATCATATATCGGGCAAGTAACATACCGATGACAAAGGGAACAACGTATGTTGTTATGCAGTCTAACCGATAAAGATCTTCATAGAATATGTGGGAGCCAATATGAGCATCCAGGTTCCGCTATTGGTTATTGACCGGAGACGTGTCTCGGTCATGTCTACATTGTTCTCAAACCCGTAGGGTCCGCACGCTTAAGGTTTCAATGACAGTTATATTATGAGTTTATGAGTTTTGATGTACCGAAGGAGTTCGGAGTCCTGGATGAGATCGGGGACATGACGAGGAGTCTCGAAATGGTCGAGACGTAAAGATCGATATATTGGACGACTATATTCGGACATCGGAAAGGTTCCTAGTGATTCGAGTATTTTTCGGAGTACCGGAGAGTTACGGGAATTCGCCGGGGAGTATATGGGCCTTATTGGGCCATACGGGAATAGAGGAGAGAGGCCAGAAGGAAGGAGGCGCCCCCCCCCCTCTGGTCCGAATTGGACAAGGGGTGCAGCCCACTTTTCCTTGTTCCTCTCCCCCTATTTCCTTCTCTCCTACTCCAACAAGGGAAGGAGGAGTCCTACTCCCGGTGGGAGTAGGACTCCCCCCTTGGCGCGCCCTCCTCCTAGGCCGGCCGCCTCCCTCCCTTGCTCTTTTATATACGGGGGCAGGGGGCACCCCATAGACACAACAATTTATCATTGATCTCTTAGCCGTGTGTGGTGCACCCCTCCACAATAATCCTCGATAATATTGTAGCGGTGCTTAGGCGAAGCCCTGCGATGGTAGAACATCAAGATCGTCACCACGCCGTCGTGCTGACGGAACTCTTCCCATCATTCTGCTAGATCGGAGTCCGCGGATCGTCATCGAGCTGAACGTGTGCTAGAACTCGGAGGTGCCGTAGTTTCGGTGCTTGATCGGTCGGGTCGTGAAGATGTACGACCACATCAACCGCGTTGTTATAACGCTTCCGCTTCCGGTCTATGAGGGTACGTAGATAACACTCTCCCCTCTCGTTGCTATGCATCACCATGATCTTGTGTGTGCGTAGGAATTTTTTTGAAATTACTACATTCCCCAACAAACACGGTGTTGGAGTAATGCTTGACGTAGGTTGTTCTAGGATCACTTCTTGATCATAGTTGTTCGACCGTGCTTTCGCCTTCTCTTCTCGCTCTCTTTTGCGAATATGTTAGCCACCATAAATGCTAGTCGCTTGTTGCAGCTCCACTTTATACCTTTACCTTTCCTATAAGCTTAAATAGTCTTGATCACGAGGGTGTGAGATTGCTGAGTCCCCGTGACTCACAGATTACTTCCAAAACCAGATGCAGGGACCGATGTTACCGCTCCAGATGATATGACCAAGCTCAAGTGGGAGTTCAATGAAGACTCTCGTCGTTACTACGTGTCTTCCCAGATGATCAGTAGTGGTGCCCAGTTGGGGCGATCGGGGACTTTGTCGCATTTGGGGGTTGATCTTTATTTTGGTTCCGTAGTCGGACCTTGAGTGTATTTGGATGAATGTAATGACTTATTTATGTATTTGTGTGATGTGGCGAGTGTAAGCCACCTATGTACCTTTCCCCTTTATTTATTTACATGGGTTGTTGTGAAGATTACCTCACTTGCGACATTGCTTTCAATGCGGTTATGCCTCTAAGTCGTGCTTCGACACGTGGGAGATATAGCCGCATCGAGGGCGTTACAAGTTGGTAATCAGAGCCTTCCCCGGCCTTAGGAGCCCCCTGCTTGATCGAATCGTTGGCGTTGTTGAGTCTAGAAAAATGTTTTGAGTCATTTAGGATTATATATATCAGAGAGTAGGACTTCTTTTTACTCCTCAGTCCCTTTGTCGCTCTGGTGAGGCATCCTGGCGTAGAGTTTTGACTCTTCTCTTCTTAAATTTCACTAAAAAAATTTAGGATCACGTGGGTATCTTGGAATCGTTCTGATGGTTTTGTGACGAGAACATTGTTCTTGGTGCCTCCTGACATTTAGGGGTTGTGGCAGTGTCCCGGGGAGTTGAGCTCCGAGGTGTTGTCGTCACAATTTTATCATTGAGATTCTGGAATACCTGAGTTTCGCCGACATCGAAAATCTCTTTTATGCAGTTGTTGGTGAGATAACCTCGACGCCACCCAGTACTGGGGCGGGAGTTCGGGAGTATTGCCATAACTCATATAACGGATGCTTTTCGAAGGTTGAGGTAAATGATTTCCGAAGGTTTCTTGGTTATGTGTTGAAGGATGGATACAGCTGGATGTAGGATTTGCTAGCTTTGGGTGAGATATTATGCTTCCCCTGTATCCCCAACACCTGATTGCATAACCGGAAAGGTTCGGGAGTTTCATAGGTGGGAATTCTTGTAGCTCTAGTTCTTCTTCGCGGATATTTGGTTTGGGATTGGGTAATCCTCACCAAGTATTTGTTCTTGTCCGTACCTTGTTGTTTTATTCTTCTACCTCTATCTAAGTGGCTTCTCAATTTATGGAAATGTGACCATTTCAATTGGAATGCATTCGTTCATTTTGTTCGGATGTGAAGACTATATGTTGCAATTTCTATCCATTTGATTCAGCTTGAATATTTGTCTGTCAAGATGCTAACGGATGTCACCCTCTTCAGGATGGCTCCTGCTAAGGGTCAGAATCAGGATCCGCCACCACCACCTCCACCTCCGGAGGCATGGCAAGCTGTGATGGCCGCTACCAATGCAAACACGCAGCTGATCATGCAAATTCTGCAAGAGCGCAACCAAGGCCATGGCAACAATCAGAATCAGTTTGCTACACTCAACCAGTTCCTTGCTAACCAGCCAAAGACCTTCAGCAACTGTGTCGAGGCCTCAGACGCTGATGATTGGCTCGTGGATATATGCAAGCATTTCGAGTGCAGTAACGTCAGGCCTGAGGACTTTGCAAGTTTGCCTCCTTCCAACTCAAATACCAAGCTGCAGAATGGTTTCAGCAATACGAAGATTCCAGAGGAGGCCGTGTGATTACCTGGGATGAATTCCGTCAAGACTTCAAAGCTCATCACATTCCTCAGAGTGTTATTGAAAGTAAGCGTGAGGAATTCCGCAACCTGAAGCAAGGCAGCTTGTTTGTTTACCAGTATAACATTCTATTCCAGAGGCTCGCTCATTTTGCCAAGCAAGATGTCCCTGACGAGAAGAGCATGATTTATCAGTTCAGGGGTGGCCTCAGAGAAGATCTCCAACTAGCTCTCATTCTTTTTGAGCCCAAGAAGTACAATGAGTTCTACAATATGGCAATGAAACAAGAGACTGCTCAACTGAAGTGCGATGCTTCCAAGAAGCGAGTCAGAGATGCGACTCCTTCTTCCTCAACTCAAGTGGCTAAGCAGCAAAAGTATTGGATGCCTCCTCCTCCGTTCCGTCAGCCTTATCAGCAGAAGAGCAAAGGTGGCAGTGGATCTTCCCACCCACCCAACCCTGGCTTTCCGAACAAGACTTCGTCTCAAGCTCCAAGATCAAGTGCTCCGTATCACCGTCCGCTTTCAGAGGTCACGTGCAACAAGTGCCAACAGAAGGGTCACTATGCCAACAAATGCTTCAATCAGAGGCGTCTTCCTCCTCCTCCTGTGAGATCTGCTAGCAACGAAGTGGTCAAGCATAACCCCAAGCACGCCAAGGTCAACATGATGAATGCAGCTCAGGCAGAGGACTCGTCAGATGTCATCATGGGTAACCTTGATGTTAACGATATTCCAGCAAAAGTTCTTTTTGACTCTGGTGCATCGCATTCTTTCATGTCATTCCCATTTGCATCGGAGCACAACTTTGGCACTAAGGCATTACCTAAAGCATTGCAAGTTGTTTCTCCGGCTAAGCGTTTGAGTTCTAGCATGATGGTCCCGGATATTTCTATCATGATGGGTGATTTCAAGTTTCTGGCTTCTCCAATGGTCCTTGGTAACTCGGATATTGATCTTATTCTCGGAATGGACTGGCTTTCTAAGCATAAGGCTCAGCTGGATTGTGCTGCCAGGCAGATTCAATTGACTCATTCGTCTGAGGATGTAATCGTCTTTGCCGCTCAGGATAATACCATCCGACTGTTTTCTCTCAATGAGAAGGGCGAGCTAGATGACATCTCTCAAATTCCAGTCGTTTGCGAATATCAAGACGTCTTTCCAGAAGAGCTTCCAGGAATGCCTCCGCACCGGCCAGTTGAATTTGTCATCGATCTTGAGCCTGGCACGGAACCTGTTTGCAAACGTCCTTACAAACTTGGACCTGAAGAGTTGAAGGAGCTGAAGAAGCAACTCGATATTCAAGAGCGAATGGGTCTCATCCGACCTAGTTCTTCTCCATGGGGTTGTGGAGTTCTTTTTGTGAAGAAGGATGGAACGGACCGACTTTGTGTCGACTACCGTCCATTGAACAAGAAGACTATAAAGAACAAGTGCCCACTTCCCAACATCAATGAGTATTTCGAACAACTCAAAGGTGCTCAAGTATTCTCCAAGCTTGATCTCCATATGGGCTATCATCAAATTCGCATTCGTGAACAAGATATCCCCAAGACAGCTTTCAGAACAAGCTATAGTTCATATGAATACACTGTCATGTCTTTTGGCCTTGTCAACGCTCCTCCAACATTCTCTCGCATGATGAATTTCATCTTCAACCCCTACACAAATGACTTCGTCTTGGTCTACCTCGATGACATTTTGGTCTTTTCCAAGAACAAGGAAGATCATGCCAAGCACTTGTGTTTGGTGTTGGATAAGCTCAGAGAACATCAGTTCTATGCGAAGTTTTCAAAGTGCGAGTTTTGGCTCGATGAGGTTCTCTACCTTGGACATATCATCTCTGCCAAGGGCATAGCGGTGAATCCTGAGAAGGTGTCTGCAATTATGAATTGGGAACCACCTCAGAATGTGAAGCAACTCGGTAGCTTCCTTGGTCTCGCAAGCTATTGTCGAAGGTTTGTTGAGAACTTCTCAAAGGTCGTGAAGCCTCTTTCCAACCTTCTCCAGAAGCATGTGAAGTACGTTTGGTCTCCTGAATGTGACATCGCTTTCAACACCATGAAAAAGAAGTTAGTCACTGCTCCAGTTCTGACTCCTCCTGATGAATCCAAACCGTTTGAGGTCTTCTGTGATGCTTCCCTTCAAGGTCTTGGTGCAGTGTTGATGCAAGAGAAGAAAGTTGTGGCTTATACCTCTCGCCAGTTGAAGCCCAATGAAAAGAACTACCCCACTCATGACCTCGAGTTGGCAGCAGTTGTGCATGCTCTTTTAACTTGGAGACATCTCTTATTGGGAAGAAAAGTGGACATCTTCACTGATCATAAGAGTCTCAAGTACATCTTCACTCAGCCAAACCTCAACCTCAGGCAGACTCGTTGGGTTGAAATGATTCAAGAGTATAATCCGAGTATCGAATATACTCCAGGCAAGGCCAATCTAATTGCTGACGCATTGAGCAGAAAGGCTTACTGCAATAGTTTGATTCTCAAGCCTTACCAACCCGAGCTTTGTGAAGCTTTCCGCAAACTCAATCTGCAAGTTGTTCCTCAAGGTTTCCTCGCCAACCTCCAACTCTCTCCTACTTTGGAAGATCAGATTCGCGAGGCTCAACTTCTTGATGTTATGGTGAAGAAGGTGAAGATTGGGATTGCCAAGAGTCAACCCAAGTACAAGTGTTATCGCCTTGATGACAAGGATACTCTATTCTTCGAGGATCGCATTGTTGTGCCTAAAGGTGAACTTCGTAAAGTAATTATGAACATGGCTCACAATTCACTCCTCTCTATTCACCCTGGAAGTACAAAGATGTACCATGACCTCAAGCAGTCGTATTGGTGGACTCGAATGAAGCGCGAGATTGCTCAGTTCGTGAATGAATGTGATGTCTGCAGAAGAGTGAAAGCAGAACACCAACGGCCATCTGGTCTCCTCCAACCTCTTGCCATTCCAGAATGGAAGTTTGACCATATTGAGATGGACTTTGTGACTAGATTTCCAAAGTCCAAGTGTGGCAATGATGCTATCTTCGTTGTCATCGACGAACTCACTAAAGTGGCTCATTTCCTTCCTATCAAAGAATCCATCACAGCGGCTCAATTGGCAGAGCTATATACCTCCCGGATTGTCTCTCTGCACGGCATTCCGCAGTTGATTTCTTCAGATCGTGGCAGCATCTTCACCTCTAAGTTCTGGGATTCTCTTCAGAAGGCCATGGGCACCAACATCCGTTTCAGTGCAGCTTTTCATCCTCAAACTAGTGGCCAAGTTGAGCGTGTCAATCAGATTCTGGAAGATATGCTCAGGGCTTGCGTCATCTCTTTTAGTATGAAGTGGGAAGATTGTCTTCCATATGCCGAGTTCTCCTATAACAACAGCTTCCAAGCGAGTTCGGGCAAGGCCCGATTTGAAATTCTCTATGGCAGGAAGTGCCATACTCCTCTTAACTGGTCAGAGACTGGTGAACGTCAACTTCTCGGCAATGACTTGATCACAGAGGTAGAAGAGATGTGCAAAGTCATTCGTGATAATCTCCAAGACGCGCAATCGCGCCAGAAGTGTTACTATGATAGCAAACACCGTGACTTGGCTTTCGAGATTGTTGACCATGTCTACCTCCGCGTCTCCCCTATGAAAGGTACTCGTCGCTTCGGTATCAAAGGGATGCTTGCCCCTAGATACGTGGGTCCTTTCAAGATCGTCAGCAAGAGAGGCGATCTCGCCTATCAACTTGAGCTTCCCTCCAACTTTGCAAACATGCACGACGTGTTTCATGTCTCTCAGCTCCGCAAGTGCTTCAAGACTCCTGACCGCACCGTCAACTTCGAAGACATTGATCTCCAAGAAGACCTGTCTTATTATGAGCACCCCGTTGCTATTCTTGAAGAAACTGAGCGCAAGACTCGCAACAAGTCAGTCAAATTCCTCAAATTCAAGTGGTCACATCATTCCGACCGTGAAGCCACCTGGGAACGCGGGGATCACCTCTGTTCTGAGTACCCGGAGTTTTTCCAGTCCTAGATCTCGGGACGAGATCCTTTCGTAGTGGTGGAGTGTTGTAACACCTCGAATGTAATTTACCTTATTTGTATTCCTACTCTTGCCATTTCTGGCACTAAGTTATTCTATTTCCTCTTTGTCAGGTTTTTGTCTCCGTGTGTTTTGTCTTTGTCTTCCATCTCATATCATGTCATCATGTGCATTGCATTTGTATACGTGTTCGTCTCATACATTCGAGCATTTTCCCCGTTGTCCGTTTTGCATTCCGGCACTCCTATGTCCTTCCGGTATCCCTTTCTACCTCTTTTCGTGTGTGGGTGTTAAACGTTTTCGGATTGGACCGAGACTTGTTATGCGGCCTTGGTTTACTACCGGTAGACCGCCTGTCAAGTTTCGTGCCATTTGGACTTCGTTTGATACTCCAACGGTTAACCGAGGGACCGAAAAGGCCTCGTGTGTGTTGCAGCCCAACACCCCTCCAAAGTGGCCCAAAACCCACCTAAACCTCTCCCATCATCTAGGCCGTTCGATCACGATCGCGTGGCCGCAAACCGCACCTCATTTGGAGTCTCCTAGCTCCCTATGCCTATATATATGTGCCTCCCCGTCCAAATCCAGGTCCAAAACCCTAAAAAATCGCCCCGCCGCCATCGGACACGTCCGGCCGCCGCCGGACGAAGTCGCCGCCACCGCCCGTGCCTATCAGAGCCCGCCACGTGTCCTCCTGTCACCCGCCGCCGCCGAGGCCCGGGGAGCCCGGAACCGGCCCCCGCGGCCCATCGCACCCGCCGCCACCTACATCCATCGCGCGCCGCCCGAGGCCCGTGCCTCGCCCCGCGCCACCGCGGGCAGCGCCGGCCGCCTCCGCCGCCTGCCGCCCGGTAGCCGGGGCCCCGCCGCCTCGCACGTCGCCGCCCCACCGCGATCGCCTCGCCAGCGAGCTCCGGCCGGCGAGCTCCTCCGTCCAGCGAGTTCAGACGAACCCTGCACCAGATCCGGCTTCTTCTACCTCCGGCGAGCACGGACGAATTCCGGCGAACAGCAAACCCCGACGATCCTCGACTTCCTCGCCCGATCCCGATCTGGATCCGCGCTACAGTAAACCCTAATTCTCAGGTTGACTTTTGCCCCGTCTCAGTATTTTTTTGCATACTTCGTCATGTCATAACTGCATCACTGTTGCTCCGGTTCGTGCATGTAGCATATCAAAATGTTCGTCTCGGCGAGTACATCATTTCATCTCATTGCATAATTTTCTTTTGAGCTCATCTTGATGCCCGAAATGCTATTGGAAGAGGGCTATGTGATGATTATTTCAGATCTGTTTCAGCAAATGGCCTTTTGTAATTTTTGCCATAATTAATGTGTGCATGCTATGATCCTGAGCTCTACATGTGTTTTGAAGAATGCCATGCCATATTTACAGGGGTGTATGCCATGTATTTTTGTGATCTTCATGGTGACTAGCACAAGCATCCAAAGTAGCTTACTCATTGATGCTGATTTCAGGGACTTAGAATTTCACTAAGTCCTTGTCCTGCTGTAATTTTTATGCCATATGTTCATGTTGTTTCCTAGTGATCCGTGCTTCTTTTGAGTATGATCAGTAAGGATGTTTTGTAGATAATGTTGTGCTCTATCCATCCATGTCTTTGTTTGCAATTATGGAGCACCCTAGCTTGAGTCAATCGAGTTGTACTTTTACTATAAAATGTTACTGCCAGATTGTTAACATGTTTAGCAATTTTGCCGAGCTTGTTGTTGTTGATCCGTGCATGCTATGTTGTTGTTCTTGCCATGTCTAGCATCTATGCCATGTCTATTTGCTGGGTGTATGCTTAGTTTGTCATGAAATGCCTCGTAGTGAGTGCATCGAGCTCGTAAACATGCCTACTTGTTAACTATTTTGCATGCTCTAGTTTTTCACTAAGTCTGAATCTGTTCATGTTTTTGCTATGTTCACATGCTTGCAATTGTATTTTCTGATCCCTTTTGGCTCCTGGTCACTAAGGGACTTTTGTTATATGCTTAGAGTAGCTACATGCCATGCCTTGCTTTGCCATGATATGTTCCTGTAGCATGTAGTTATCGTGCTCTAAACATTTCTTCTTGAGGATAAATTCCTAACTTGTTGATTTCACTAAGTCTGTAACCAGTAATCTTTTGCACTTTTGCCATCCTTGTTTGAACCTGCTATTGAGTGAATTAGCCATAGCTCAGTGTTCATCTTTTGTCAAGCATCATGAGTGGATCCCTGCCATGTATTTTGTTGTCATGTTGGAGTGTTGTAGCATGTTGTTCTTGATGCATTTAGATGGTCTCGTGCTGTTTATCACAGACCGGTGCCATATTTGTTTTGCTTGCCATTTCCAAACCGTGCATCCGATTCCGGTGATCTTTATATCGGTTTCAACCGAAATCACCTCACCTTTCCAGTGGCATTCTTGGTTTTCCAAGTTGAGGCCAGGTTCTATCATTCCTTTGCAAATCATGCATATGCATCGCATATCACATCCCACATATCATACCATGTTTGCATCATGTTGTTTGAGCATTGCACGTGGTTGATTGTGTTCCTTTTACTTGTTGTTCTTGCTTGGGTAGAGCCGGGAGACGACTACGTGAACGAGGAGCCCGTTGAGTATGCTTACGAGGATCAAGGCAACTCTGAGAACTTTACAGGCAAGATGACCATACCCTCGAAATCACTTCTATCTTTGCTTGCTAGATGCTCGCTCTTTTGCTATGCCTATGCTACGATACCTAACACTCGCTTATCATGCCTCCCATATTGCCATGTCAAACCTCTAACCCACCTTGACCTAGCAAATTGTTGTTTGGCTATGTCACCGCTTTGCTCAGCCCCTCTTATAGCGTTGCTAGTTGCAGGTGAAGATTGGAGATCGTTCCTTGCTAGAACTTGTTTATTGTTGGGATATACTTCGTAAAGGGTGGAAGGCTCGGCCTTATTCCTAGTGTTTTGTTCCACTCTTGCCGCCCTAGTTTCCGTCATATCGATGTTATGTTCCCGGATTTTGCGTTCCTTACAAAGTTGGGTTATAATGGGAACCCCTTGAAAGTTCGCCTTGAATAAAACTCCTCTAGCAATGCCCAACCTTGGTTTTTACCATTTTAACTAACAACCTAGCCTTTTCCCTTGGGTTTCCGGAGCCCGAGGGTCATCTTTATTTTTAACCCCCCCCCCCGGGCCAGTGCTCCTCTGAGTGTTGGTCCGAACTGAGCTGCCCGCAGGGCCACCTCGGGGAAACTTGAGGGTTGGTTTTACTCGTAGCTAGTCTCATCTGAGTGTGCCCTAAGAACGAGATATGTGCAGCTCCTATCGGGATTTGTCGGCACATTCGGGCGGTGTTGCTGAACTTGTTTTACCATTGTCGAGGATGTCTTGTAACCGGGATGCCGAGTCTGATCGGATTGTCTTGGGAGAAGGAATATCCTTCGTTGACCGTGAGAGCTTGTGATGGGCTAAGTTGGGACTCCCCTGCAGGGATTTGAACTTTCGAAAGCCATGCCCGCGGTTATAGGCAGATGGGAATTTGTTAATGTCCGGTTGTAGATAACCTGAAACTTAACTTAATTAAAATGCACCAACCGCATGTGTAACCGTGATGGTCTCTTCTCGGCGGAGTCTGGGAAGTGAACACGGTGTTGGAGTAATGCTTGACGTAGGTTGTTCTAGGATCACTTCTTGATCATAGTTGTTCGACTGTGCTTTTGCCTTCTCTTCTCGCTCTCTTTTGTGAATATGTTAGCCACCATAAATGCTAGTCGCTTACTGCAGCTCCACTTTATACCTTTACCTTTCCTATAAGCTTAAATAGTCTTGATCGCGAGGGTGTGAGATTGCTGAGTCCCCATGACTCACAGATTACTTCCAAAACCAGATGCAGGGACCGATGTTACCGCTCCAGATGATATGACCGAGCTCAAGTGGGAGTTCGATGAAGACTCTCGTCGTTACTACGTGTCTTTCCCAGATGATCAGTAGTGGTGCCCAGTTGGGGCGATCAGGGACTTTGTTGCATTTGGGGGTTGATCTTTATTTTGGTTCCGTAGTCGGACCTTGAGTGTATTTGGATGAATGTAATGACTTATTTATGTATTTCTGTGACGTGGCGAGTGTAAGCCAACTATGTACCTTTCCCCTTTATTTATTTACATGGGTTGTTGTGAAGATTACCTCACTTGAGACATTGCTTTCAATGCGGTCATGCCTCTAAGTCGTGCTTCGACACGTGGGAGATATAGCCGCATCGAGGGTGTTACAGTCCAAATCATTCACCAATTCTTCTAGTCACATTCCACTCTAAGATGCAACAATGGACCGACATGTATCAATCTTGATCTCTTTGCACAAATAATTGGTATAAGGGCCAGATGCACCAATAGATGTCACAATGCACTGACACATGTCACTTGGGCCAACACGCACCATGCCCATTGATACATCTCCAACGTATCTATAATTTTTGATTGCTTCTTCTCTCAGACCTTCGGGTCCATAGTTATTAGCTAGATGGTTTCTTCTCTCTCTTTGGATCTCAATACAAAGTTCTCCTCGATTCTCTTGGAGATCTATTCGATGTAATCTTCTTTTGCGGTGTCTTTTGTCGAGATCCGATGAATTGTGGGTTTATGATCAAGATTATCTATGAACAATATTTGAATCTTCTCTAAATTCTTTTATGTATGATTGGTTATCTTTGCAAGTCTCTTCAAATTATCAGTTTGGTTTGGCCTACTAGATTGATCTTTCTTACAATGGGAGAAGTGCTTAGCTTTGGGTTCAATCTTGCGGTGCTCGATCCAAGTGACGGTAGGGGAAACGACACGTATTTTATTGTTGCCATCGAGGATAAAAAAGATGGGGTTTATATCTTATTGCATGAGTTTATCCCTCTACATCATGTCATCTTGCTTAAAGCGTTACCCTGTTCTTTTGAACTTAATACTCTAGATGCATGCTGGATAGCGGTCGATGTGTGCAGTGATAGTAGTAGATGCAGAGTCGTTTCGGTCTACTTGTCCTGGACGTGATGCCTATATACATGATCATAGCTAGTGATACGTCTCCAACGTATCTATAATTTTTGATTGCTGCATGCTATATTATCTACTGTTTTGGACATCATTGGGCTTTATTATCCACTTTTATATTATTTTTGTGACTAACCTATTAACCGGAGGCCCAGCCCAGAATTGCTATTTTTTTGCCTATTTTAGGGTTTCGAAGAAAAGGAATATCAAACGGAGTCCAAACGGAATGAAACCTTCGGGAACGTGATTTTCTCAACGAACAAGACCCAGTAGACTTGGACCCTACATCAAGACACGAAAGAGGAGGCCATGAGGTAGGGGGCGCGGTTGCCTACCCCAGGCGCGCCCTCCACCCTCGTGGGTCCCCTGTTGCTTGACCGACATACTCCTTCCTCCTATATATACCTACGTACCCCCAAACGATCAGATACAGAGCCAAAAACCTAATTCCACCGCTGCAACTTTCTGTATCCACGAGATCCCATCTTGGGGCCTGTTCCAGAGCTCCGCCGGAAGGGGCATCGATCACGGAGGGCTTCTACATCAACACCATAGCCCCTCCGATGAAGTGTGAGTAGTTTACCTCAGATCTACGGGTCCATAGTTAGTAGCTAGATGGCCTTTTCTCTCATTTTGGATCTCAATACAATGTTCTCCCCCTCTCTTGTGGAGAACTATTCGATGTAATCTTCTTTTTGCGGTGTATTTGTTGAGACCGATGAATTGTGGGTTTATGATCAAGTCTATCTATGAATAATATTTGAATCTTCTCTGAATTCTTTTATGTGTGATTGATTATCTTTGCAAGTCTCTTCAAATTATCAGTTTGGTTTGGCCTACTAGATTGATCTTTCTTGCAATGGGAGAAGTGCTTAGCTTTGGGTTCAATCTTGCAGTGTCCCTTCCCAGTGACAGCAGGGGCAACAAGGCACGTATTGTATTGTTGCCATCGAGGAAAAAAAGATGGGGTTTTCTTCATATTGCATGAGTCTATCCCTCTACATCATGTCATTTTGTTTAAGGCATTACTCTGTTTATAACTTAATACTCTAGATGCATGATGGATAGCGGTCGATTAGTGGAGTAATAGTAGTAGATGCAGGCAGGAGTCGGTCTACTTGTCTTGGACGTGATGCCTATATACATGATCATACCTAGATATTCTCATAACTATGCTCAATTCTGTCAATTGCTCAACAGTAATTTGTTCACCCACCGTAGAATACTTATGCTCTCGAGAGAAGCCACTAGTGAAACCTGTGCCCCCGGGGTCTATCTTCATCATATTAATCTCCTACTACTTAGTTATTTCCTTTGCTATTTACTTTGCCTTTACTTTACTTTGCTTCTTTATCACAAAAATACCAAAAATATTATCTTATCATATCTATCAGATCTCACTCTCGTAAGTGGCCTTATAGGGCTTGACAACCCCTATTTGCGCTGGTTGCGAGAATTTATTTGTTTTGTGCAGCTACGAGGGACTCGCGTGTAGCCTCCTACTGGATTGATACCTTCGTTCTCAAAAACTGAGGAAAATACTTACGCTACTTTGCTGCATCATCCCTTCCTCTTCGGGGAAAACCAACGCAGTGCTCAAGAGGTAGCAAGAAGGATTTCTGGCGCCGTTGCTGGGGAGGTCTACGCAAAAGTCAACATACCAAGTACCCATCACATACCCTTATCTCCCGCATTACATTATTTGCCATTTGCCTCTCGTTTTCCTCTCCCCCACTTCACCCTTGCCGTTTTATTTGCCTCTCTCTCTATCTCTCTATCCTCCCTCTCTTTCTCTATTTGCCTCTTTTTGCCCGCTTGCTTTTTGTTTGCTTGTGTGTTAGTTTGCTTGCTTGTCACGATGGCTCAAGATAATACTAAATTGTGTGACTTCACCAATACCAACAACAATAATTTTATTAGCACTCCGATTTCTCCTCTTACCGATGCTGAATCTTGTGAAATTAATACTGCTTTGCTAAATCTTGTGATGAAAGATCCGTTTTCCGGCCTTCCTAGTGAAGATGCCGCTACCCATCTAAATAGCTTCGTTGATTTGTGTGACATGCAAAATAAGAAATATGTGGATAATGATATTGTTAAATTGAAGCTATTTCCTTTTTCGCTTAGAGATCATGCTAAAGCTTGGTTTTCGTCTTTGCCTAAAAATAGTATTGATTCATGGAACAAGTGCAAAGATGCTTTTATCTCTAAGTATTTCCCTCCCGCTAAGATCATCTCTCTTAGAAATGATATTATGAATTTTAAGCAACTTGATCATGAACATGTTGCACTAGCCTGGGAGAGAATGAAACTAATGATACGCAATTGCCCTACTCATGGTTTAAATTTATGGATGATTGTTCAGAATTTTTATGCCGGATTGAATTTTGCTTCTAGAAATCTTTTAGATTCGGCCGCGGGAGGCACTTTTATGGAAATCACTTTAGGAGAAGCTACTAAACTCCTAGATAATATTATGGTTAATTATTCTCAGTGGCATACTGAAAGATCTACTAATAAAAAGGTGCATGCGATAGAAGAAATTAATGTTTTGAGTGGAAAGATGGATGAACTTATGAAATTATTTGCTAATAAGAGTGTTTCTTCTGATACTAATGATATGCCCTTGTCTACTTTGATTGAGAATAATAATGAATCTATGGATGTGAATTTTGTTGGTAGGAACAATTTTGGTAATAACGCGTATAGAGGAAATTTCAACCCTAGGCCTTATCCTAGTAATCCCTCTAATAATTATGGTAATTCCTACAACAATTCTTATGGAAATTATAATAAGATGCCCTCTGGTTTTGAATCTAATATTAAATAATTTATTACTTCACAAAAGAATTTTAAGGCTATGATTGAAGAAAAATTGCTTAAGATTGATGATTTGGCTAGGAACGTTGATAGAATTTCTCTTGATGTTGATACTTTGAAACTTAGATCTATTCCACCTAAGCATGATATCAATGAGTCTTTCAAAGCCATGAGAATTTCCATTGATGAGTGCAAAGAAAGAACCGCTAGGATGTGTGCTAAGAAAGATGCCTATATAAGAGCGTGGTCTTCTAGTTCCTACGAAAATAAAGATGAAGATCTAAAAGTTATTGATGTGTCCCCTATTAAATATTTGTTTTGCAATATGAATCTTGATAATGATGGGACTGAACATGGTCCACCTTTACCTAGAAGGCGTTCCAAGAATTCGGAATTTGTTGATCTTGATGCTAAATTTGATAAAAGTGGGATTGAAGAAATTAAAACCCTAGATGTTGCTAAACCCACTATTATGGATTTTAAGGAATTTAACTATGAAAATTGCTCTCTGATTGATTGTATTTCCTTGTTGCAATCCATGCTAAATTCTCATCACGCTTATAGTCAAAATAAAGCGTTCAGTAAACATATCGTTGATGCCTTGATGCAATCTTATGAAGAAAAACTTGAATTGGAAGTTTCTATCCCTAGAAAACTTTATGATGAGTGGGAACCAACTATTAAAATTAAAATTAAATATCATGAATGCTATGCTTTATGTGATTTGGGTGCTAGTGTTTCCATGATTCCAAAAACTTTGTGTGATTTGTTAGGTTTCCATGATTTTGATGATTGCTCTCTAAACTTGCACCTTGCGGATTCCACTATTAAGAAACCTATGGGAAGAATTAATGATGTTATTATTGTTGCAAATAGGAATTATGTGCCCATAGATTTTATTGTTCTTGACATAGATTGCAATCCTTCATGTCCTAATATTCTTGGTAGACCTTTCCTTAGAACGATTGGTGCAATTATTGATATGAAGGAAGGTAATATTAGATTCCAATTTCCATTAAGGAAATGCATGGAACACTTTCCTAGAAATAAAATTAAATTACCTTATGAATCTATTATGAGAGCCACTTATGGATTGCCTACCAAAGATGGCAATACCTAGATCTATTCTTGCTTGTTATGCCTATCTAGGGGCGTTAAACGATAGCGCTTGTTGGGAGGCAACCCAATTTTATTTTTATTCCTTGATTTTTGCTCCTGTTTAGTAATAAATAATTTATCTAGCCTCTGTTTTGGTTGTGTTTTTGTGTTTAATTAGTGTTTGTGCCAAGTAGAACCGTTGGGAAGACTTGGGAAAGTCTTGTTGAACTTGCTGTAAAAAACAGAAACTTTAGCGCTCATGAGAACTGCTGTCATTTTTATTGAAAAGTGCTATTTAGTTAATTATTTTGGCAGATGATTAATAGATAAATTCCTCACGTCCAGCAATTTATTTTAGAATTTTTGGGGTTCCAGATCTTGCGCTAGCTATAGATTACTACAAACTGTTTTGTTTTTTACAGATTCTGTTTTTCGTGTGTTGTTTGCTTATTTTGATGAATCTATGGCTAGTAAAATAGTTTATAAACCATAGAGAAGTTGGAATACAGTAGGTATAACACCAATATAAATAAAGAATGAGTTATATAATTTTTCTCTAGTATTTCACTTATATCTTTTAGAGCACGGTGGTGGATTTGTTTTATAGAAACTATTGATCTCTCATGCTACACTTAGATTATTTTGAGAGTCTTAATAGCATGGTAATTTGCTTAAAATCCTAATATGCTAGGTATTCAAGAATAATAAATTCTCTTATGAGTGTGTTGAATACTTTGATAAGTTTGATACTTGATAATTGTTTTGAGATATGGAGATGGTGATATTAAAGTCATGCTAGTTGAGTAGTTGTGAATTTGAGAAATACTTGTGTTGAAGCTTGTGATTCCCGTAGAATGCATGTATGGTGAACCGTTATGTGATGAAATCGGAGCATGATTTATTTATTGATTATCTTCCTTTTGAGTGGCAGTCGGGGACGAGCGATGGTCTTTTTCTACCAATCTATCCCCCTAGGAGCATGCGCGTAATACTTTGCTTTCGTAACTTGTAGATTTTCGCAATAAGTATATGAGTTCTTTATGACTAATGTTGAGTCCATGGATTATACGCACTCTCACCCTTCCACCTTTGCTAGCCTCTCTAATACCGCGCACCTTTCGCCGGTATCATACACCCACCATATACCTTCCTCAAAACAGCCGCCATACCTACCTATCATGGCATTTCCATAGCCATTCCGAGATATATTGCCATGAAACTTTCCACCGTTCCGCTTCATCATTGTCATATTTCTTAGCATGATCATGTAGTTGACATCGTATTTGTGGCAAAGCCACCATTCATAATTCTTTCATACGTGTCACTCTTGAGTCATTGCATATTCCGGTACACCGCCCGAGGCATTCATATAGAGTCATATTTTGTTCTAAGTATCGAGTTGTAATTGTTGAGTTGTAAGTAAATAAAAGTGTGATGATCATCATTATTAGAGCATTGTCCCAGTGAGGAAAGGATGATGGAGACTATGATTCCCCCACAAGTCGGGATGAGACTCCGGACGAAAAAAAAGAGAAAGAAAAGAGGCCATAAAAAAGAGAAAAGGCACAAACAAATAAAAAATGAGAGAAAAAGAGAGAAGGGACAATGTTACTATCCTTCTACCACACTTGTGCTTCAAAGTAGCACCATGATCTTCATAGTAGAGAGTCTCTCATGTTATCACTTTCATATACTAGTGGGAATTTTTCATTATAGAACTTGGCTTGTATATTCCAATGATGGGCTTCCTCAAAATGCCCTAGGTCTTCATGAGCAAGCTAGTTGGATGCACACCCACTTAGTTTCTTTTTGAGCTTTCATATACTTGGGGATGCTTGATACGTCTCCAACGTATCTATAATTTTTGATTGCTCCATGCTATATTATCAACTGTTTTGGACATTATTGGGCTTTATTATCCACTTTTATATTATTTTTGGGACTAACCTATTAACCGGAGGCCCAGCCCAGAATTGCTGTTTTTTTTGCCTATTTTAGGGTTTTGAAGAAAGGGAATATCAAACGGAGTCCAAACGGAATGAACCCTTCGGGAACGTGATTTTCTCAACGAACAAGACCCGGGAGACTTGGACCCTATGTCAAGACACGAAAGAGGAGGCCACGAGGTAGGGGGCGCTCCTACCTACCCCAGGCACGCCCTCCACCCTCGTGGGCCCCCTGTTGCTCCACCGACGTACTCCTTCCTCCTATATATACCTACGTACCCCCAAACGATCAGATACGGAGCCAAAAACCTAATTCCACCACCGCAACTTTCTGTATCCACGAGATCCCATCTTGGGGCCTGTTCCGGAGCTCCGCCGGAAGGGGCATCGATCACGGAGGGCTTCGACATCAACACCATAGCCCCTCCAATGAAGTGTGAGTAGTTTACCTCAGACCTACGGGTCCATAGTTAGTAGCTAGATGGCTTCTTCTCTCTTTTTGGATCTCAATACAATGTTCTACCCCTCTCTTGTGGAGAACTATTCGATGTAATCTTCTTTTTGCGGTGTGTTTGTTGAGACCGATGAATTGTGGGTTTATGATCAAGTCTATCTATGAATAATATTTGAATCTTCTCTGAATTCTTTTATGTATGATTGGTTATCTTTGCAAGTCTCTTTGAATTGTCAGTTTGGTTTGGCCTACTAGATTGATCTTTCTTGCAATGGGAGAAGTGCTTAGCTTTGGGTTCAATCTTGCGGTGTCCTTTCCCAGTGACAGTACGGGCAGCAAGGCACGTATTGTATTGTTGCCATCGAG
The DNA here is from genome assembly GCF_003073215.2 of Triticum urartu. NCBI lineage: Eukaryota > Viridiplantae > Streptophyta > Magnoliopsida > Poales > Poaceae > Triticum > Triticum urartu. The sequence goes on along the minus strand of NW_024117819.1, from coordinate 9,063 downwards.
GATAACAAGATGGGGTTTTCTTCATATTGCATGAGTCTATCCCTCTACATCATGTCATCTTGCTTAAGGCGTTACTCTGTTTTTAACTTAATACTCTAGATGCATGTTGGATAGCGGTCGATGAGTGGAGTAATAGTAGTAGATGCAGGCAGGAGTCGGTCTACTTGTCTCGGACGTGATGCCTATATACATGATCATACCTAGATATTCTCATAACTATGCTCAATTCTATCAATTGCTCAACAGTAATTTGTTCACCCACCATAGAATACTTATGCTCTCGAGAGAAGCCACTAGTGAAACCTATGCCCCCCGGGTCTATCTTCATCATATTAATCTCCTACTACTTAGTTATTTCCTTTGCTATTTACTTTGCCTTTACATTACTTTGCATCTTTATCACAAAAATACCAAAAATATTATCTTATCATATCTATCAGATCTCACTCTCGTAAGTGGCCTTATAGGGATTGACAACCCCTATTTGCGTTGGTTGCGAGGATTTATTTGTTTTGTGCAGGTACGAGGGACTCGCGCGTAGCCTCCTACTGGATTGATACCTTGGTTCTCAAAAACTGAGGGAAATACTTACGCTACTTTGTTGCATCATCCCTTCCTCTTCGGGGAAAACCAACGCGGTGCTCAAGAGGTAGCACCTAGATATTCTCATAACTATGCTCAATTCTATCAATTGCTCGACAGTAATTTGTTCACCCACTGTAATACTTATGCTATCTTGAGAGAAGCCACTAGTGAAACATATGGCCCCCGGGTCTATTCTCCATCATATAAGTTTCCAATCTATCTTATTTTGCAATCTTTACTTTCAATCTATATCATAAAAATAGCAAAAATATTTATCTTATTATTATTATCTCTATCAGATCTCACTCTTGCAAGTGGTCATGAAGGGATTGACAACCCCTTTATCGCGTTGGTTGCGAGGTTCTTATTTTTTTGTGTAGGTACGAGGTGACTCGCGCGTGGTCTCCTACCGGATTGATACCTTGGTTCTCAAAAACTGAGGGAAATACTTACGCTGCTTTGCTGCATCACCCTTTCCTCTTCAAGGGAAAACCAATGCATGCTCAAGAGGTAGCACCCACAAACAAGGAACAAATAAGCCTATAGGATCCACATGCACCGATAAACTACGTCTCGACATGCAACAACTTTTTGTAGTCACATTGCACGCATAGTGCATACCAAGACACGCCAATAGCCTGTCATGTAGCAATCTTCATGTGTTTTCACTAATCATGGTCTCTTTGGCCTCACGGATGCCATAAGGGCCAAATGCACCAATATTGACACGTTGCACTCAAACGTGCCACTTGGGCCAACATGGATAATGGTTTTTTTACTAGCAAGGATCACATAAGCCATTATATAGTGTTGGTACCCTAGCTAATAACAACATATATCAACATTGGTCCTAGTTGCAGCTTCATAGGACCACTTATTCCACACATGGAGCACAACCTCGGTGCATGGTTTTTTTCCGTGTGTCTGTGTCTGGATAAATGTCTTAAGGAGAGGCAAATTGGTTCGGCCAAACACACTGCATCAGCCGAACTGGCTAGACCCTTTACCTCACACCCGCATGGCCCTAGTTTGAATCCCCGTGAGGCAGTTGGAAATGCCAATATATTTTTTTCTATGGGTACCGACACATGGGGTCCCCTTGTCATCCACACAAATGCGCCACCACATGTACCACATTTGGCTAAGTGCACCTAGTACTCCACGTCATTTTCAACTTCTTTGTCCCCTTCTCGACAAGCGCCGCCGCCGCTAGCTCCCGACGACGCCTCTCTTCACCGCCGGATCTGCGCGGCCGCTGCCAACTCTGGCAAGTAGGTGAGATCTCCCCTCATCCCCCTCGTGAATCTTCTTCCCTTCCCAAACTGCATGCGTCTCCCTCCGGACGTGGATCTGATCCAGAAATTTTATTTGATACATGCGGTAGATGATTTGTTGATGGATATGATGGTTCTTTGATAAATTGATGGATGTCGTAGTGTAGGATCTGAGCCGTACGAGGGAAAAGAGAGGCCTTGTGCAAATCAAAATGAGGCCCTATGTGTGAAAAAATAAATCAAAATAATTCATCCGTTCTTCACTATAGTATGTAGTACTGACATTGGATTGGATTGGATTGGGATTTTTTAGGTAGGTGATACTGGCATTGCCATTGTCATTGGCATTGTTTTTTTAGGTAGATGATAGTAAACAGATTTAATAGGCATTGCATTTTAGGCTATCACTATGATTTATTATATGTATGATCTTTGTATTGTACTATGGCAGCGTACAATTCAACTTAGAGTTCAACATGTTCTATGTAGAATGGAGGAAGCACCATGTGGACGGTGCAAGTCACGGTGCCGGACCAGCCTTTGTACTGCCACGCTGTTCGGCATCTACTTCCAGCCTACTTTTGTTTTTGTAGTGGTAACAATTTATATGAACCTTCTGACAGTTCATTAATTTTGATTTTTTTTGCTATTTCCACTAATTCATTGTGTCTGTTATTTGTTTTTATCTTGCACGGATCGTCCCATGCAATGTGAGATTAGCATTCAATGAGCTCGTCGGAGGCACCGTGACCTTCGACGCTCTTGGAGGCCGTACACTATGCAGGTCGATAAGGGGCGAATGATAACCCAGATTGGAGGAGATGAATGGGATCGTTTCATCGCCCGCTTGCATCTTAGTGGGGGTGAATGGATCAGCTTCTCCTTAAGAGGAGAAAGTCCCAGGATTTCTGTTATCTATCTGAATTTGATTGCCGATAGTGAGGATGAAGTTCATGAGGAAGATGATGATGAGGATTCAGATGATTATGAGAACCCACTTGATGAAGCCCTCTATGCCCAAGGAGTGAGGCTGAGCGACAAGGAAACGGTCAACCTCTGGGACATGCTTCTGCTACATGAAGACTACGTCGGGATGCCATTCGTGACCCGCCTTACAAGGACGAATGTTAAACAGCATCTCATGGTATGTTACTTACTGTGGTAATTACATGATATGCATGCTTAATTAGTGTAGTAGTTGATATGACATGCATGTTGTAGTACTGTGATGATATGCCATGTGTAGAATTCATTTCGTGCAGAATTTTTTTATGGTATGCATGTGTTGTAGTAATGCGATATATGCTTATGTAGTGTAGTAATATGCGATGATATGGTTAGTGTACGTAGTAATCTAATGATATGCTTAATTACTATAGTAATTTGATGATTAGCGTCTAGTGTAGTGATGTGATGATATATATGCTCAGTGTTGAATCCAATGATATATGTGTCTTGAAGTGTATGATTTGTTGATAATTGCACGTGACATGCTCATATATCATATCAACTGTTTTCAGAAATTACCGAAGAGGTTGTCTGTTAGCTGTGGCATCGAGCTGCATGAAGAAGGCATGGTTGCTGGACTACCCCTTACCAGAACGAGCTCCATCACCACCTGTGCCTACGTAGTGGACACGGACGGTCGCACTATCTTCAACCGGTCGGGGTGGAAGAAGTTCGTTCATGGCAAGAATCTTCGAGTAGGTCAGGGCATCCTACTCACTATTGCGAACACCCGTCGCCGTGACTTGAGGATGATGATCACCATCAACCTCATTTAGAACTGGCTGGGCCATGTTTCGATGTGAAATGAACTTGGTATGTTACCTCTTGTTTCCGAGTACTTGCCGTGTATTACCATACCTATCTATATATATCTAGGTTCAGTAAATGGGCCATGTATCGATGTGAAATGAACTTGTTGTGTTTGGGGCTTGTTTTGTTGTTGCCCCAGCGGTTATTTGAGACTTCCTTGAACTTGAATCTGTCTTGACTTGTTGTTGGATGCTTGGTGTTGTTGCTTTATAGTATAAAGCTGGGGGGTTGGGGACCCTTTTTCGTAGGTTCGGTTAATGGATTTTAGCTCTAATTGTACTAATTGTTTTCTTTTCCATACAATTCTGAACCAAAACTACACATGGCACAACCTTCTATGATTAGTTCCATTGGTAACTAGTACTCCCTCTATAAACTAATATAAGAGTGTTTAGATTACTAAAATAGTGATCTAAACGCTCTTATATTAGTTTACGAGGGAGTATTGAAGAGAAGCCACAGAGTTCCATTCACAATTTACTTGAATTTTTGTTTTGATGAATAAACAAAATAGGAAGCTAGCAAACTTATTTAACGAGATAAGCAAACTATGTACTTGATTACATAAGCAAACTTGTTCAACCCTAACAAACAGGACATAACAAACTGGTTCAACTCTGACACACATGACATAAACAAGCTGGTTTAACCCAAGAAAAGCAAGCTACAAATTTCAAACAACAAGATAAAGGACAAGCACAACGCAAGCAACACGAAGGCAGACTTTGATGTCTCCTCATCCCGCATAGTGGCAGTGGTAGTAGGGGTCCTCTTCCTGCTCTTTTGAAATTTCCAGACCTCTTTTGATGTTGTCGATTATCTTCCGTGACTTGTAGGTGGCGTACGCACCTATTGCTGCGTACACGATGAGGTAATCTGGCAGTGGGCTGACCCCCCAAATATTATGGTCTGCTTGCCTATTGATCTTCTTCTTCATCTTGCTGTAGAATGGGTGGATGACACTGGTTTGAACATCAGCCAAAGAGTCGTACAATTTTCCATTGTATGGAACTCTCCAGTTGCGTTGAATGTCGATGTGCTTGTTGGGGTTTATCTCCAAACCAGACAACTTCGGCTTGTCCCTGTCATTTTTAATGCTGAAACCGGCTAAGGTGAACAACTTCTCCTCCTGTAGGAGCTCTTTGAGGCACTTTGGCCTGCTAGGGGAGAGACAAGTGATGAATACATGGGGCACTAGTGTTTATTTTTCAAGATTTAATCTTCTATTTTTTTACGGCTTATAAGTGAATAATACATGGAGTAGATGCTTATACAGTATAAGTCATGGATGAATGTAGTTCAGAAACTAGTACACAAAGTTCTGAAATTAAAATCAAGTACACCATGTTATTTTTCTTTTCGGAATATATAGTTGAGTCAATGATCTATTTGCTTTCTTAGTGCCAGTTTAGTTTTATTCTGTTGAATAAAATAACATATACCTCTGCTTCACCAAGTTCTTAAGTTTTTTTAGTGGTGAAAATAACACCAGACCAAGTTCAGAAACTACTTCACTACATCAAGTTCAGAAACTACACTAATGAATCAAGATGAGAAAATGCACGGGTACATCAAGCTCACAAATTAATCTTGTGCAACAATTTCAGATACTAATCAAGTGTATCAGGGTCAAAATATATTCTAGTGCATCTACTTTGAGGAACTGCACTAGTGCATCCATTTTCACAAACTACACTAGTACATCTAGTATGAAACTAGTCTAATGAAATTTCGAGGGAGCAGTATTGATGAATGGAAGAGGGTGAATGAGTATGTTTTTCACCATTTTGTGGTCGCAGCGATGTGGTACACGAGGCAGAGACCCTCCACACTGATCTGCAGAACTGCTGCCATCTGCGGAGGTTCATCATCTTTGGTAAACTCCACATCAACGCCGATGATGTGGGGGTACGAGCCGCAGGCGCTCCTCCTGATCCTAGAGATCATCTCGTTGGCCTTGTCTGGTTCACTGGTGCAGACGACCTCCAGCGTCTCCTTACCGTGGAGCTCAACCCCTTTGAGGGCTACGGTGTACTCGCGCTTCTGACTGGGAACGTGAACGACGTCGAGGTTGCCGCTCTGGTCGGACGTCTGGCAACAATGACGCTTGGCAGACGCTTCCTCCGCCATTGCCCTCCTCCTGCGACTGCGGGCTTCGAAGATAGATGTTTGTGGGTTGTTTGCAGAAGAGATGGAAGCGGCAATGGAGGTTCTCAGAATGAGGCAGTGATGTAGTTGATTTGGGGCTTTTTCATGCCTGGGATGGGGACGTGGGGGAGGCTGTTCGTCTCGGACATGGTGGTAGTGGTGGTGGGGCGCAGTTGCAGTCCGTCGTGGCAACCGCGCTCTATGCACTGCTGGGTGCGTGTGCGTCTGAGTTTAGTCCCACCACGGGCCTGCATCCTGGCCCATATCACTGGTTTGTATTTGTATGCGGGTTGTGGTGTGTGAAATATCATGTTAGGTATGTGGGCTTTTTTTCTATAAAATCTTTTTTTCCTATGTGACATGTTGACTTATACTAAAATAACACTTCCTTTTTTAGGTACACGTCTCTTATGTGACAAGTTTAAGTTTGATAACAATGAAAAACATGTAAAACCTTGCCACATTGCCTTTATTGGACATGTGTAAAAAGTTTAAGTTTGAAAACAATTGAAAAACATGTAAAACCTTGCATCATTGAATTTTAATTTTAAAATAAATTTGAAATATTGCAGTGAAACTGTAGACCATCTCCAAATCAACCATCTTCAACAAATTTTGGAACTTTCGTCACATGCGTGATTTTTCGGTCATTAGTACAATGTGGATCATTTTCAACATTTATTGCAAGTTTTGTCACGTATGGCACTTTTCGGGCATATGCGACACGAAGAAACAATAGTTAATACTTAAAAAGCACGGACAATATTTTCTAGATCTTTTGGGATATCATTGTGATATTATTGAAATCTCACATAACTCACGCGGCCCACCCCTCCCTAAATCCCACGATTAGAACGCCTCATTCTAACCACCCGGCCATGCCATCCGTAGCTCCCACAACCGCTGCAAGATCAGACCGGAGACGCCGGGCTCACACGGATTACAAGAGTTGCCGGCCACCGCCCACCGCCATGAGGGGTCGGACTTCAGTGTTCTTCTCGCCGCCCCCTCCTCGCGTGAACGCGCCGTTTATCCTTGCCGCCGTCTATCGCGCTATAGGGGCACTTCTAGTTTGCCACGCACTATCCGCGGCCATCAACTCGGTGCCGCTGTCTCCGAGAGAAGCTATTTCCTGATCGTAGCTTTTTTTAATCATTTTCATCCGCTCTTTTAGTAGTTGAACCCTCATAGGGTTTGCACAACTTCATGTGGTTAAGCAATTGGATACCCTTGTTAAACTGCCCTTATTTTATGCACGACCAAATAGGTTGTGTGCTTAAACTCATAAGTGGATCATATGTTAAATGATCCACTTAATTTTTTTAATATTAGTTGACTGCTAATTTTGTTATACATCTTTGAATTATTGTCTTCAGATTAATTGACACGGTTTGCATCATTGCATACGAGCCATCAATGTCAGTTTCAGATAAAAGTCTTTGTAAGGGAGAAAAGCCTCGTAGAACTCAAACTTAAATTTGACAGCAAGTCCATAGCCAAACAAATGGTGAGCCCATTCAAACACAAATAGGTAGCATCAATTGATACATGATCTACTTTTAGCATCATTTGATACATGTTCAGTTCTTATCATAAAGTGGATATATGTACTTTTGGCAGTCATGAGCATCCTCTACTTACTGCTATAACTAATGCATCCTCAGTACAAAAATTGAATTGGCAATACGGTTGTATTGGAAATCATTTGCATGCTTTACTTTTGGCAAGAACTAATGCATAGTTGAGTTATAACTGGTCATAGATATGGCCAGAACATCTTGAGTTATCATCACGGTCACGCAGAGACCCTAAACCATCACCAGATATGTTAAGCCCATTGAAACACAAATAGGAAGCAGCAATTGATACATGTTCATGCTCATGGTCTACTTTTAGCATAATTTGATACATGTTCAGTTCTTACCAGAAAGTGCAAACATGCACTTTTGGGAAACATGAGCATCCTCTACTTATTGCAATAACTAATGCATCCTCAGTACAAAGCTTCAAATGGCAATAGGTAGAATTGGCAATCATTTGCATGCTTTACTTTTGGCAAAAACTAATGCATAGTTCAGTTGTAACTGGTCATAGATATGGCTGGAACATCCTGAGTTATAAACTGAACATAATCATGCCAAGCTATAACTACCATAGTCATAGTAGTAGAGTTCCTAGCATGCATCATCGTACGATTCTAGAACGGAAGAATAACATAGCAAACATAACATAGACCACCGTACGATATTTGAGTTGCAATGGCCTTGTACAATGCAAGGTGATTAGGCGAGGTGTTTAGAGAGATAAACCAGGCTTTTCTTAAGCACCGGTGCTTATTCGTACAGGGTAGACACTTAACTAGGCGTCTGTCCTGTAGAAATAGGCAATGGTGCTTCAGAAAACCCCGGTTTATTTTTCTAAGCACCACCCTTAGCATCTACCATTGTATAATGCCTAACATGCATCAGCAAATTAGTACTAATAACAACTTAGACCACTTAAGAAGATACGCAGCAAACACTTAGTTCAATGGCAGACCGCACACCATAAGTTCACACCCACCATAGACCATAGGACATAAGTTCTTACACACCATAGACCATAAGTTTTAGAGTCGACCAGCGAATACCGACAACATAAAAGGACAAGGCGGTCCTGGGGCAGCAGCAGCAGTCTAGCAGCACATCACTTGTCTCCCTTGTTCAGCAGCGGCGCGGCGGGATGTAGTAGGGCTCATTGACTTTGACAATCTTGATGAAGCGCCTGTAGGCCTCATGTTTAGCCAGAGTACTGGCCTTTTGCTTCCTACTGTTAGAGTTGCCAGTGGTGACGGCATGCTGCATCAGGCCATCTATGCCGCCCTTGATCGCCTTGCCACAAAAGGGGCAGCCAAGCTTTCCATAGAAACGGTACTTGAATTTTCCAGCAATCAGCTGCCTCATGATGTAGCGGCTCTTGTTGTGCCTGTTGTCCATGTCATACCCCACATCATCGTCATCCTCCTGTGAATTAGTACACAAAGAAGAACTCAGTTAATATATTCTGCTCCATTGCTCTTAATTAGAATGTTTGAAAAGTACAGACGTGTAACATGACAACTATCTATTTTCTTGAAATAAGGCGTATATGCACATACATAATTGACCCAAATAATTTGACATGCATAAACATGGACGATGAATAGTTGCATTAATAGATTAGTGCACAAGAAGTACATAATTAACACATGAAAGAATTC